>NC_090271.1:104005500-104308500 GCF_040414725.1 Anabrus simplex | reverse complement strand
TTGTTCCATACGTTACTGTACCTAATTGACACGTATAAATATTCCCATTTTTGTGTGTGTCGTGTTGATGTATATCTCTATTATACTATATTGTATGGTAAGATTGTTAAAGGTAAGGTAAGGGTTATTCTGCCCGAAGGCAGGTCCGAACCTCCGCAGAGGTATTCCTGAGCCGGAGTTTACGTGCGGTAGGGTGGCCAGTTCCTTTCCGCTCCTCCATTCCCTTACCCCCCCACCAAGAGCGCGTGGCAACCCATCCAACTCCTGACCACGTCCAATGTTGCCTAACTTCGGAGATCTCACGGGATCCGGTGTTTCAATACGGCTATGGCCGTTGACAAGATTGTTATGAACTTTATTTTTAACATTTTTGAAAATATAAACAGTGGCACTGAATTTATAGTATTCTCAAATTCCAAAGGTAGTATCCTAGTCTGATCATAAAGAACTTTAGTTGGTGTTAAATACCATTTTCCTAACAATTTTCTAATTGACCTATTCTGTAGAACATTCAGCGGTTTCATATCTGTTCTACACCTGTGACCCCGAAGTTATGTGAGAATGTATGAAACGATAATACAAGTATCTTTGTACAGAAACCGACAGGACTCTTTTGAGTTGCCTGAACACACCAATAATTGGAACAATCCTATCACATAAACTACAAATATGCTGTTTCCAACTTACGTTGTTAGCTACCGTCAAGCCCAAGAAATTTACTTTCTTTAATTGCTGAATAATATTGTTTCTAATTATTACCTGGTTAGAAATCGACATGGTCGCTCCAGGTTTATGAAGTATCATAAATACTTTCTTCGTGGAGTATAGCTTACATATTTAACACCAACCAGCTAATTAGAAGTTTAATGTCTGCATTCATGGCCAACATTAAATGATAAAAAGTATCGCTGATATAAAAAAATGTTAATATCGTCAGCATACAGTGAAACATAACAGGCACACTTCTATTTCTGAATAAATAACACAAACCCATAGTCTCGAAGCCTATAATTCTGAAGCCGCACATCGTTGTATTGCATATACGACAGCTTCGACATTGCACTAATCAACTGTTACAACCTGCCGCTATGAGCATGTTCAGTAGTTCCTCATGCAGCATGTGTGGGCGAATAACAAATTCTGTCTCTAGTTCTGTGAACTCGGTTGGTGTTGATTAGTGCCTGTCTAAAATTAAATGCTCTATTATTGTATTTGTGTCCTATAAATTTGTGTACTGTCTCCGCGTGAGACATCACCGAAAATTGTAAATAATAATAATAATAATAATAATAATAATAATAATAATAATAATAATAATGTTCTTGTGGTGCTCCGATTCACTCACGAGCTTCAAATTGTCAGACACCCTGGAATCCGAAAGCCTGATTTTGTCTTCAGGGAAATTTAATTCGTAAGAAGTTTGTTCCGTGATATTAATGTTCATTTTAGGGGTTGGGCCTAGTCCAATATTGTACAACTAAGGTTGTTAGCCTTAGAGGTCCTCATGATGATTTCTGGCGCGACCAAATAACATCTTCATCTCCTTCGTTGACTTTCAAACAGCACACGATTCAATAGATAGAGACACATTGATGGACATTTTGAGAGAATATGCCATCGATAAAAAAAATCAACAACACTCAACTGATTTACGTTAACACTAATAAACACTATACCCAAAGTGGAATTTTGAGGAGAGATTAGCAAACCCTTCCAGATAAAAATAGGTCTGAGACAGGCTGACAGCTTATCACCAACACTGTTCAACGTGGTTCTATATAAGGTCATGAAAACACTGTGCAAACATAATGACTCAGTTGCTATAATAGGTAGTAAAAATAAACATGTTAACCCAAGTGTTTGGCCGTTGCTGATGATTTGGCACTCTTCTCTGAGGCAGAAGAGGAAGCAATAAATCAGATAAATGAACTACAGGAGATAGCCGAGAAGACAGGTTTAAAATCTCCTTCACAAAAACAGAGACGATGAGCACGGACAGGAATTATGTGAAGAGAACAATGAAGACAAAATATGGCGAAGTGAAGGTCACAAAGCAGTTTAAATACCTGGGAGAGATTATGAGCAGCAACGGGATGGATAAACAGGTCATAGAAAATAGGAGCCATTTACAACAAAAATAATCTTTCCATTAATGCCAAAGTAAGACATTATGATGCTGTGGTAAATCCAGTGATTCTGTATGAGGTGGAAACAGCAATAGTAACGAACCTGGAAAAATTACTTAAGATTGAAAGGAGAATATTAAAGGAGGATTTACGGCCCAAGGGTGGTAGAGGGAAACTACAGATTACAATCAAATAAGGAAATATACAAAAGAACAGAAGACCTAGAAACAACAACAAGAAAAAGACGGCTGCAATTCTACGGGCACATGGTCAGAATGGATCCAGCAAGGTTAAATAAACACATTTTTAATAAAATATACTACTTGAAGAGCCAAGGGGGATATGCCAAGCAGATGAAGGAAGAACTCAAAAGGTTAGGAATTGCAGATGAAGAGTATCGTGATAGAGACTAATTCAGGAAAAGACTTTCCAACATAAAAGTTCTTGTGGAAGAAAAGAAAGAGCGCAGAGGGGGAAGATGGACTGAAGAGAGCAGAGCACAACATTCTGAAAGAATGAAGGCACTGTGGAGAAAGAGGAAGGAAGAAGGGATGATAAGAAGGAAGTGAAGTGGTTTTGGCGTGGTCCTAACTTTGGCCGGTTTGCAAGAAAATAATAATAATAATAATAATAATAATAATAATAATAATAATAATAATAATAATAATAATAATAATCCATCAAGAAGCGGCGACTCAAGTTATATCGTCACCTATCTAGAATGTAAGACAATTGGTTGACTAAGAACTTTTTATTATACTTGATAGTAAACCTAACACATGAGATAATTGGTTCAGGGAGGTCAGAAAGTATCTAAAACAATTGGAATAAATCGTGAAGACATTGCTAACAGAACCAAGTACCAACACCATATCAATAACTTCAACGGCTTTCGTAAAGAGGAACAGCAGAGCAGCGGGCGGACAGCAGAAAGGAGACAGACTGTCAGTGAAAACTTCAACGGCTTTCGTGAAGAGGAACAGCAGAGCAGCGGGCGGACAGCAGAAAGGAGACAGACTGTCAGTGAAAGAATCACTATGTTATGAATTTTTTAATGGACCGTATTGACAGTTGATCACTATCAAAGGGTGGGAATGGTCCAACTATTCAATACTATCAGTTTGTATATTGTCTTATAAAACTGGGACTAGTTTCGACCCCATATATATTGGAGCGTGGCTGAAGATGACCCAACATATATGGGGTCGAAACTAGTTCCAGTTTTATAAGACAATATACATACTGATGGTATTGAATAGGTGGACCCTTCCTACCCTTTGATAGTGAGAGAATGCAATGACACTGGGCTGCAAGGAAAGGTTCTAAACTGTATAAATGCTGCTTATTGTGGTCTCTAATACCCGTAAACTTCTACAAT
The DNA here is from genome assembly GCF_040414725.1 of Anabrus simplex. Classification (NCBI taxonomy): domain Eukaryota; kingdom Metazoa; phylum Arthropoda; class Insecta; order Orthoptera; family Tettigoniidae; genus Anabrus; species Anabrus simplex. The sequence continues at coordinate 104,304,996 of NC_090271.1, read as the reverse complement.
AATAATAATAATAATAATTCAGAAAAAAAGGAAATGGCGTATGGCTTTTTGTGCCGGAAGTGTCCGAGGACAAGTTCGGCTCGTCAGATGCAGGTCTTTTGATGTGACACCCGTAGGTAAACTGCGCGTCGTGATGAGGATGAAATGATGATGAAGATGACACATACACCCAGCCCCTCTGCCAGCGAAATTAACCAATTAAGGTTAAAATTCACGACCCTGCCGGGAATCGAACCCGGGACCCCTGTGACTAAAGACCAGCACGCTAACCATTTAGCCCTGGAGCTGGACAATAATGCAGAATCGGAAGTTATAGGTATCGACAACAAATACCTTTAAATACCATGAGTCAATAATATAGGATAATGCAAACATCGAAATGGATATTCACAACTGCTGGGTGAAGTGGTGGGTAGCTATAGGATTTCTATGTGTTAATTAGGTGCTACTACGCTTGAAGGGAAACATTTATAGCACGTTTGTCCGTCCAGCTGTTCTGTATGGCTCTGACTACTCGGATACAAAGGAGATGGAAGAACAGAAACTTATGTAGGTGCAATGAGGAAGCTAAGATGGGCTCGTAGAGTGACCATGCTGGATAAAATTTGATTTTTTTACATTTGTTTGTCATTCATAATTTACTTTACGTCACACCGACACAGGTCTCATGGCGATGATAGGATATGCAAGGGCTAGGAGTGGAGAGGAAGCGACCGTGGCCTTAATTAAGGTACAGCCCTAACATTTACATGGTCTGAAAATGGGAATCGACGGAAAACCACCTTCAGGGCTGCCGACAGTTCGGTTCGATCCCACTATATCTCGTATGAAAGCTGACAGCCAAGGAACCAAAACCACGCAGCCATTTGCTCGATAAATAATAATAATAATAATAATAATAATAATAATAATAATAATAATAATTTCTTCGAGAGAAAAATCAACAAATTCGGTAGTGTGATGTAGCCAAGTTAGGTTTAAAAAATAATTTAACATTAAATATGATTTTCTTAAACTAAAGTTATATGTTTTAATAAATAATGTAAGCAACCACATCGGCAATAATTTGAAAACCTGCGCGAGTATCGAGTGATACCTAATTAATACTAGGACTAATCAGATTCTACTAAAATTATAATAACAGTGTAAAAATTAAGCAGAACATATAAATAGTAATTAGAAAACCAGCCTGAGGATCGAACAAGTGATAATCTGATCCATAATAGTAGGGTTACGAATTATCAGGAGCCTTTGAGATTTACCCTGACACGCCAAGAAACTCTTTCTCGGCCGATGACGAGCAAAGTCTCCCCTCTCCAATAATTCCACAGAGGGTCTGAGGTCAAACCTCTCCTTGAGCGGAGAGGGACTCACGATATAAACATACACCAATCAAAGGGATATTTAATTCGGGTCAACCAGCGTTGCCAAGACCTTTTGGGTTCTGTCACTATAAGCAAGCAAGGTAGGTAAGGATTATTCTGCCCGAAGGCAGGTCCGAACCTCCGCAGAGGTGTACCTGAGCCGGAGTTTACGTGCGGTAGGGTGGCCAGTTCCTTTCCGCTCCTCCATTCCCTTACCCCCACCAACAGCGCGTGGCAACCCATCCAACTCCTGACCACGCCCAATGTTGCTTAATTTCGGAGATCTCACGGGATCCGGTGTTTCAACGCGGCTACAGCCGTTGGCAAGCAAGCAAGAATGTCTCTAAATTTTACCTAATTCCCTAAAAATGATTTTTCTCTAGATATTAAGAATGAATGTATTTTCTTTAATCAAAATTATATTATTCACAACTTTTATTATTATTTTATATGTAGGTACAGTACCAGTAAAAGAGCCCGACTCTCAGATTAAATTTTAAAGTAGCATTAATATAGTTCTCAGGGCGAAAAACCGGATTAATTGTAGCTAGGGCTCGGTACAGGAGGTAGGGTCCTATCTACAGAAAAACTTTGACTCTGATTGCACAAGAGTTTATTCAAATAAGTCATGAATTTGCACATCACCTCTAAGTAGAAATGGATTGTCTTCCTCGTATTCCAATAGTATGGCTCGGGTTCTCCATCTCACCAAGCCAAGCTGGTTGAAGCACGTTCCAGAAGACTCCAGGGATTCCAGGGACTCCAGATACTCCAGACAGGGGCAGCTGGACTGTCTGGATTGACGGCAAGTAGAGATGTCTTGAACTCTGAGGCCCGGGTTGAACCCCGGTGATCCAGGCGATATTGTAGATAGTCATGTACAACCTCAGCCTAATGAGACTGAGAGGATTGATGTTCCCAAGGTCACTAGTAGCACTGAGTCCATGAAAACCTTAGATGATCAACTTATAAGCAGAGTTCTTGATAATTGTACATCAAGACTTCCAACACTCCTAAAACGATATGAGTGGTATTAATAATTTAGAGTTCATCACTACGAAAATCCTCGGCCCTGAATAACTTTTGGCAACGAAAAATACAAGTCCCTTCTTGTGAAATTATAGTTAAACTCAAAGTTCATTACTGGCGAAGGTGCAAGTCTTTGCCTAAACTCGAATGAAAAACACAAGTCCATTCACTTGGAAGTTTGAATATATATTTAAAGTTAATCACTGGTGAAATTCATAAAGTCTTTGAGTGACCACTGACGGAAACACAAGTCCTTCCACATAAGTAAATTCACTGACGAAATTTATAAGTCTTTTAAACCAACACTGACAAATGTACAAGTCTTTGAGTAAATGTAAGTGAAATCCTAACTTCGTTTAAAGCCGTTGCAAAGTTAAAGTTCATCACTAGCAATGTCAATCAATCACTGTCTATTAGAAGGATGAGTTCCTCAACAGTCGCAAATATTCCACGTAAATAATACAAGTCCATTTCACGAACACTTAGAAAAATTCCAATCTCGAATACTCGTAAATAATACAAGACCATTCAATGATCACGTAGAAAAGTTCTGGTCTCGAACACATGAAAATAATACAAGTCCATTTAGTGAACACTTAGAAGAATTCGGGTCTCGAACCCATGTAAATAATACAAGTCATTTCACAAATACTTAGGAAAATTCCAGCTTCGAAGACACGTAAATAATACAAGTCCAAACACTTAGAAAAGTTTCAGACTCGAAGGCGCGTAAATAATACAAGTCCATTTCACGAACACTTAGAAAAATTCCAATCTCGAATACTCGTAAATAATACAAGTCCATTCAATGATCACGTAGAAAAGTTCTGGTCTCGAACACATGAAAATAATACAAGTCCATTTAGTGACCACTTAGAAGAATTCGGGTCTCGAACCCATGTAAATAATATAAGTCCATTTCACAAACACTTAGGAAAATTCCAGCTTCGAAGACACGTAAATAATACAAGTCCAAACACTTAGAAAAGTTTCAGTCTCGAAGGCACGTAAATAATACAAGTCCATTCAATTAACACTTGTAAATATTCTAAGTTCAATTACGAAGGCTTAGAAAATTTTCTACAACACTCGTAGTCTTATGAGTCCACTTTATAGTTCTTGGAAGAATCGTCTTACCACACTTGTAGAATGACAGAGTTCCACGATGATAGTAGCAGCAAGAGTGTCCCCGCTGACTACTCAGCTGAGACTGTGTGAATAGGCTACAGTAGCCTAGGTCCTCCTTTTATTCGATTCGGGACGTCTACGTCATAATACGGTTTGATTGAATATTTCCCGATATGGATTTGCTTGAAATTCGAGCATTGGGACGTTTAGGTGATCCCAAACAAGATGACATATCGCTCGACTCGCTAGCATCATTATTATAGACATTTCAAAATTTTCTCCATCGAACTCTCTAGAACAAGTAACGTGGAATCCAGAAAATACCAGTCAAGGCTGGTAACATGTGCTGAGACGAGCGGGCGGTCTAGCTAGCCCCTGTGGCTACGTCACAGCTCACAGTCGTCATACACTCGCTAGCTGGTCCTCGCTGCTGGTAAACAAACCAGGCGCTCTCGGAACATTACGCGTGGTAAATAAACGTAACTTATGCTCAAAAAATACTTATGTACAGGTCGTAACCGGTACAGTACTTTTGAACTCAACGGATTATTATTTTTCCTTGCCTTCCTGAAGTCTTACATATTTTAGTTGTGGAGACATAATTGGGGATCTGTGCTGTCACGAGTTATACAGGTTTTGTATCGCGCCTTCAGCGAGGAATTGAAAACTGAAACTGAAAGTGAATTAAGACATTCTGGTAGTTTTTTGTCACTCAGCACAGGAAAGAATTCGCTCTGTTCCTGTTTTTGAATGAGGAGTGTGAATAAATAGTTTTGCAAGTGCGAAACACAAATGAACTAAGCCGACAGCTGTTAAAAATTTGCAACATCGGACGTCATTCATTAAATCGCATGAATATTCATTGTTAAGTATGCAATTTTGAAATTTTTTTTATGTAAATCAAACATCCTTGGAAAATATGAATGCAGTTTATTTAAGAATTTAATTTCTGTCACACCCAAGGAAATAACTGATGGGCATCAATTAATTTTTTTTGCTGACAGCATTGTTGTGTAGGTCAAGAAAAAAAAACAGCGAAATCTAGTGACGCATGTGGATTTTAGTAAGTACGGTTTTGAAATGTGCAGGGGGAAGCGCTCCCTATGAAATGAAATGGAGTGAAGTGCACGAGTAAGGTGCAGGAGTAACAGAAATTGACGTACATTTGAAGTATACTCATTGTTTACTAAATATTTGTTGTAGGCTACTTTGCAACTAATACATATTTTATTGATGAATTTTACCAGTACTGGTAGTGTATTGCATTAATTGATTTGCTATGCATTGACTCGATAAAGAATTCCTACATATCCTACAATTGTGTAAATCCGTCCGTATGTCCCTACTACTATCAAAGAAGAAAGAATGCCCCGACGTTTGGCAGCACAGATAGTGAGAGTCTCCCTATTAGCAGAATGAGAGATTTAACTTTTGTAATGTACACTGAACCGCATACAAATTGGCCACTAAAGAAATATTTATTTTCTTACATTCTCAGAACGTGAGGATATTTGAAAACTGTGAATAGCCGGTGACCGAAGAGATAATACTTGAAATCCTACCCCCTTCACAATATATCCATCCTATTACCAAGAAGAGAATTTTGAAAGAAAGTCATCTTATGGGATGGCACATTTTTGTGCGCTACAGTGAATAGATGCTGGTAGCTAGCTGTGTACTTGGCCATATGAGGACAGCAATAGGAGAGGTATGATGAGCGATGCGTAGATTGTGCCGGGCTGAGTGGCTCAGACGGTTGAGGCGCTGGCCTTCTGACCCCAACTTGGCAGATTCGATCCTGGCTCAGTCCGGTGGTATTTGAATGTTCTCAAATACGTCAGCCTCGTGTCGGTAGATTTACTGGAACGTCAAAGAACTCCTGCGGGACTAAATTCCGGCACCTCGGCGTCTCTAAAAACTGTAAAGGAGTAGTTAGTGGGACGTAAAGCAAATAACATTATTAAGAAAATATTGTGTTCCTCGCAGGCATGTACGACCTCAGTTAATAAATTTTAGATGGTCAATTCCGGGTAAACTAGCCTCCAAGGAAATATAAATAAAAAATAAAAATTGCCGGGCTGAGTGGCCCAGACGATTGAGGCGCTGGTCTTCTGAACCCAACTTGGCAGATTTGATCCTGGCTCAATCCGATGGTATTTGTAGGTGCTCGAATACGTCAGCCTCGCGTTGGTAGGTTTACTGGCGCGTGAAAGATCTCCTGCGAAACTAAATTCCGGCACCTCGACGTCTCGGAAAACCGTAAAATAAGTAGCTAGTGGGTCGAAAACAAACAACATTATTATTAAAAATTTAGACAAAAATAATTCATGCGATTTTACACATTTTCCCACTAGATAAAATTTTTCTGGTCAAAAACCAAAAGGATACTTGCTTACTGAAATTTTCTATACAAGATTTTCTGATTTAAATGTAGTCCTTATTGTTCTTGTTTTTATATTTAAAAATTATTTAATGTTATTTACGAAATTATAATCATATCACTGAAATCAGCACGCTTTCTTGAAGCTAATAGTATAATTTGTTTTGTAACAGTGTTGCTGACAACATCAGGTGCTCGGTATTGATCATACTGCCTCGCACTCTAACTAGTGTGTTCAATTGGACGTTTCTACGCCAGTGCCGCTTAGTGTGGCAAATGTTTTACTCTGAAGTAGTATGCAGGAGAATAGGGATGAGGAAGTGCACCTCAAGCTGCCTGTATCTGTACATCCTTTCAGTTACAACTGATAATAACGGACATAATTGGACGTTTCTGAAACACGTAGCAGTCATGATTATCTAATACGATGAAACATAACGTTTTAGGGACTATATATTGAACAATTTTTCTGTATAGTTAATATTAACGGAGAAATTTGTATATTTTAAAGTCAGTTTCAGTTTTGTCCACTTAATAATAATGCGTCACTATATTTATTTATTTATTTATTTATTTATTTGGAAACCAAAAAAGTGAGATGCCGAATTACTAACTTCTGAAAGGAAAAATATGTTTACAATAGAGTAGAACAATGCAAATAAAAAATGAATGAAGGAGCAAGGAAGAATAGTCATCTAATGCCAAAAAAATAGCGGAAGAAAATGAATGAAGGAGCAACGAAGAAAAGTCATCTAATGCCAAAAAAATAGCGGAAGAAAATGAATGAAATAGCAACGAAGAAAAGTCATTTAATGCCAAAAAATAGCGGAAGAAAATGAATGAAGGAGCAACGAAGAAAAGTAATCTAATGCCAAAAAATAGCGGAAGAAAATGAATGAAGGAGCAACAAGGAAATGTCATCTAATGCCAAAAAAATAGCGGAAGAAAATTAAAAACTAAGGTAACTATAGGGAAACAACAATTAACAATGAAACATACAGTCATATGAAAATAACGAGAAATATTAAAGAATGAAAGCAAAACGAAGAGGACTTATAGCTAGGCACAGTAATATAAATACAGACATGACATACGTGATGGACCGGGCGAGTTGGCCGTGCGATTGGAGGCACGCGGCTGTGAGCTTGCATTCGGGAGTTAGTGGGTTCGAATCCCACTGTCGGCAGCCCTGAAGATGGTTTTCTGTGGTTTCCCATTTTCACACCAGGCTGTACCTTAATTAAGGCCACGGCCGCTTCCTTCCAACTCCTAGGCCTTTCCTATCCCATTGTCGATATAAGACTTCTGTGTCGGTGCGACGTAAAGCCAATAGCATACGTGATGGTATAGTACAGTAAAAAAAATTGTACAATAGAGGAGACACCAAAGAGAAGAGAAAAAAAGAATATGTAGGAAAGGAGCTAGGTTATGTTAAGAAAGAATCGATTAAAGGAGGAATACGAAGAGAAAACTTTCTAATTCCTGTTGGAAGATACAGAGTTAAGGAGGGATGGAATGCGGATAAATAAAGTTCTTTGAATGAGAAGGAGGCGGGAGTACGGAATATGAAAGGGTGGATTTATTCTGTAGGCAAAATAAGAATATAGGTTTAGGAGAACGAAATAAACCGTTAGCAGCGTTATATAGGAATCTAAGGTCGGCTACTTTCCTGCGAATAGATAACGGGCGAGTCCGCCTCTGTGGTGTAGTGGTTAGCGTGATTAGCTGCCACCCCCGGAGGTTCGGGTTCGATTTCCGGCTCTGCCACGAAATTTGAAAAGTGATACGAGGGCTGGAACGGGGTCCGCTCAGCCTCGGGTGGTCAACTGAGTAGAGGCGTGTTCGATTCCCACCTCAGCCATCCTCGAAGTGGTTTTCCGTGGATTCCCACTTCTTCTCCAGGCAAATGTCGGAATGATACCTAACTTAAGGCCAAGGCCGCTTCCTTCCCTCTTTCTTGTCTGTCCCTTCCAGTCTTCCCATCTCTCTACAAGGTCCCTGTTCAGCATAGCAGGTGAGGCCACCTGGGCGAGGTACTGGTCATTCTCTCCAGTTGTATCCTCCGACCCAGAGTCTGAAGCTCCAGGACACTGCCCTTGAGGCGGTAGAGGTGGGATCCCTCTCTGAGTCCGAGGGAAAAACAGACACTGGAGGGTAAACAAATGAAGAAGTAAATAACGGGCGAAGGTTTAACTTACCTAGTATCCGATTGCTGCTCAAGTTTGAGTTCTGAGTCAATCTTCTAAACTATTTTACCGTGATATAACAAACAAACATATTTTCGTTTACTGTATACTCAACCGGAGATGAACACGAAGTAAGAGGCCAAACGAAACTTTAATTGTATTTATACCGCGACATTTTCCTGTTGGAAATTTCGTTAGGCATAAAAGTGATAATTTACAATCCGTTCTCAGGTATTAGATTGCCTGTCGTTTACTAGCAGATATTCAATTACTCTAACTATGCCTCTGGTGCTTGTGGTTGAGAACACAAGCACAGAATCGTTTAGCGGTTGTGGCTCTGGTAATTCCATATGCTCAACGCATTGCTATGGGAGCCCTATCAACCACATGTTCAATATGTCGCTATAACCTGGAGCTTACGTTCGGAATGAATTCGTGGATTGTTCGCTCTGATAGACTCGAATAATAACAATCATTACATGCCCAGTAGGGAGTCCTCTACAGTTAACAATGCCTCTGTCATTCATGGAGCAGTGACATGTGAAAGCTGTCACGTGTGTGGATAGCATGAGCCTGTAACAAGGAATGTTGTATTACCTAGTACACGAAATAATCAGTAGTGATCGGTTTCTACCACATTCAGTACATGAATTATTAGCCTACTTTCTGAAGCTGAAAAATTGAGGAGATTGAAGGTAGGCTATTGTGTATTGAAATCGCTACATTCGTAACACGATTCTGTATTGCCCCGTGCGTATGCTTGTTGTGGGTGTGTGTTCCAGAAGCCTCGACCAATTCAACAATTGACAGGGTTTGTTTATGACATGAACAGTACATTCCAAGGATCTGGCTAGCACACATACGTTATAGTCCCATAACATATTTAGTGACATCAGTTTGATTTCGATAAATATACGTACATATCTCTAAGTATTAGAGCCGTTTCCTGATACAAAGTTGGATTTGAGGTGAGATGAAATTATATGGAATGTGTTTTACAACTGGATCCCCTTCTTCTCGTCAACATGTGTTGAGGAGCTGAAGGAGAGGAAACGAATGATGTTGAACAGAATATGAATAGAAACTTCCCTGGAAGTCAGAATGAGAAACCACAGGAAACAATTTTCAAGTCAATCGACGGTGGGGTTCGAATCCACCTGTCTCCCGAATTGCAGTGCTTGAGTCTATAGCCCTAGCACGGCCAGGATGATATTTATGGAAAATAAACCGAATAAGTTAAGATCCACCGCGGCTCAGGCGGCAACGCGCAGGCCTCTCACCGCTGGATACCGTGGTTCAAATCCCGGCCACTCCATGTGAGATTTGTACTAGACAAAGCGGAGGTGGGTACTCCGGTTTTCCCTGTCATCGTTCATTCCAGCAAAACTCTCCAATATCATTTCATTTCCTGTGTTAGTCATTAATCATTGCCCCAGAGGAGGGCGACAGGTCTCGGCAGCCGGCACAATTCATATCCTCGCCGCAAGTTGGGGACTTCATTCATCCCATCTCTGACCCGGTCATTGACCGAAAAAAAAAAAGGTTGTAGGTTTTCATTCGAACTGAATAAGTTAACGAATGCCTTCAAAAATCAAGCTCTCATTCCTTATCGTTTCAAATACTTAGGATGTATTTTCTTCCAGATGGCAGTATTAGCGAAATCAAATGAAGAAGTAACAAGGCTAAAGCTGATAGTTCGCAGTTGTTAGTGGTATTTTTTTCTTTTTGCTAGTGGCTTTACGTCGCACCGACGTCTTATGGCGACGATGGGAGAGGAAAGGCCTAGGAGTTGGAAAGAAGCGGCCGTGGCCTTAATTAAGGTACAACCACAACATTTGCCTGGTGTGAAAATGGGAAACCACGTAGTAAAGAAGTGAGTTCCCAAACGAGATTATATTTACATCAGTCTGTTTTCAGACCGACTTCGCTCTGCGAGAGTGCAAAAATGTCGGTGGAGTAAGGATATCTTATTCATAAGTTGTCCGCATCCGTAGCGTAACGGTTAGCACTATTAGCTGCCGTCCTCAGGGGCCCGGGTTCGATTCCCGGTACTATCAGAAATTTAAGAATGACAGAAGGGCTTGTAAGTGTTTAAAATGGAACATGCTGTTCATCTCAAGTGGAGGTGTGCCTGAAAAAGAGCTTCGCCGCCTCGGGATGAGGACACAAGTTTACTCTTGTCCGGCTGAATTTTTGGTATGCAGGCCTGTAATCCAGGGGGTCGCGGCTTCGATTCCGAGCCGGGTCGGGAGATTTTAACCTTTGCTGTTTGCGGAAGCCATACTCCACTATTATTATTATTATTATTATTATTATTATTATTATTATTATTATTATTATTATTATTTAGAATTGGCTTTACGTCGCACCGACGCAGATATGTCTCATGGTGACGATGGGATAGGGAAGGCCTAGGAATGGTAAGGAAACGGCCATGGACTTAATTAAGGTACAGCCTCAGCATTTGCATGAGGTGAATGTGTGAAACCAGGGTTGCCGGCAGTGGGGCTCGAACCCAATATGTCTAGGACACAAGCTCAAAGCTGCGCGCCCCTAACCACACGGCCAACCCGCCCGATATTCTTCTTCTTCTTATCATTATTGCATCTAAGCTCTGTCATAGCCCCATTCGGTACTTTCTGGACGGGATTTGTCAGTCAGACCGGGAAGCTTCCAGCCAACGTGAAGGGCATGGCCGGCCTTTCCGTGTATTGTGCTTTCGTCTAGTTTCCTTGTTGGCCTCCTGGAACGGGAAAGGAGAAACTTCCCTCTCTAGCCGAGCCCAGAATATTCTAGTACTCCACTACCAGATTATAGAATGGAGGCTAGCCACGAACAATCAGTCGGTATTGGAGTTGAGTATCTGGACCGCGGCGGCAGTAGTGCGGGTTTCTGTCAGTTTCCGACCATTGTCAGAGTATCGCCACGTACTGAGCGGAGTACTTACTGTGTGTGTACTGTTTAGGAGTACTAATTGGAGTCTTGTAACTGTATGTGCACCGACGTGGAGTGAGTGATTGATGCTGGACGGCGGCAGTACTAGTTCTCGTCAGTGTCCTACCGGTTTCTGAGTATCGTCGTGTACTGCCTTGGAGTGCTTTATGTGTACTGCCAAGGACTGCAGACTGTCAGTGTGTAGAAAATCTGGCGTGAGCGGAATTGGAGCAGTGTTACCTTTGTTGTCAGGAATACTGTAGTGCTAGCTACTACTACTACTACTACTACTACGAAACATTTTCATTCCTCCCCTGAAGGGGGAGGCGGGCCTCTTAGACGGTGAAGCCTTCTCTCAGGCCGGGAGATTTGTCGCTGAGAAGATGTGCGGACAAGGTGAGGGGGTGGGCGGCCGTGGTCTATACTACGAACTGTCCCGGCATTCGCCTTAGTGCAGGAGAATGGAAAACCACGGAAAATCATTCTCAAGACAGCCTACAGGTGGGACGAGGCGTGTAGTCCGGCACTGTGCCCCAGATCCGTCTCCCGAATGCAGAGGCGTAGAGCCACGGTAGAGCCGTGGCTAACTTTACTCTGCTCGGTTGACCGGTCAAAGTGCAGAGCATATGGGACAACAACCCACTCTACATCTACCGACAGTGCTAGCTAGCAATGTTGAATTGTTGCTGTTGTGTGACCGCCGTTTAATTGCGAGTGTTAAATAGTTCACTGTATCGAATTTGAGAGTGGTGGACTTTCTCTGAAGTCGATCCAAGGAATAGTCGTACATTGCGCTGGCTAATAGCCCTATCTTCGCATCTCTCCACATGCAGCTGCAGTGCGAGTCGACATGATGTGCGATACATAGCGGAAATAAGGACGGCTCTCAATCAGGATTGTCGTCCGTTTCAGGTAATACCAAGGAATCTGACTGCCAGGAGAGTGGGCACTAGAGACTTATAAATAGATAGCAATTAGTGGTGTTTGGTCATTCATGGTTGCATATAATTGTGTGCATGTATAGATATGATTGTATTCATTTAAGCCATCCCAGAGTTAAATTAGGTTGATAAAACAGCCAGCCAGTCATTTATTCATATTCTTATTGGTAGACTCAGAATATATTGTTCATACGCTTGGTGTAACAGTAACGAAATATGATAAGAATGAGTGTACAAATAGAAGTAAAGAATGGACGAAGGGCTCACATAATTCAGATGCACAGGCTAAGTACGGAACCAAACAAGTTAGCCGTGCGGTTAGGGCCACGTAGCTATGAGATTGCATTCGGTAGATAGTTGGTTCGAAGTCCATTGTCGCCAGCCTTGACGAAGGTTTTACGTAGTTTCCCATTTTCACACCAGGCAAATCCTGTGACTGTACCTTAATTTAGTACACGGGCTTCCTTCCCACTCATAGCCCTTTCCTATGTCACCGTCGCTATAAGATCAATCTGTGTACGTGTGACGTAAAGCCAACTGTAAGCAAATTAAAAAAAAATATTATTAATCTCCTTCTTTATCTGTTTAACCTCCAGGGTCGGTTTTTCCCTCGGACTCGGCGAGGGATCCCACTTCTACCGCCAAAGGGCAGTGTCCTGGAGCTTCAGACTCTGGGTCTGGGATACAACTGAGCAGGATGACCAGTACCTCGCCCAGGCGGCCTCACTTGCTATGCTGAACAGGGGCCTTGCTGGGGGGTGGAAAGTTTGGAAGGGGTAGACAAGGGAGAGGGAAGGAAGCGGCCGAAGCCTTAAGTCAGGTACCATCCCGGTATTTACCTGGAGGAGAATTGGGAAACCACGGAAAACCACATCAAGGATGGTTGAGGTGGGAATCGAACCCACCTCTACTCAGTTGACCTCCAGAGGCTGAGTGGACCCCGTTCCAGCCCTCGTATCACTGTTTAAATTTCGTGCGAGAGCCGGGAATCGAGCCCGGGCCTCCGGGGGTGGCAACTAATCACACTAACCACTGCACCACAGAGGCGGACATCGTGATGTTCGCGCGACGAATTACTCCACTAACTAGGATATAACTGCTCATAGAATCAGGGGAAACAATAGCCTAATTATTGCGGCATCTTGCGCAAGTGATAAATGCCGTATATTTTTTGCATTTTTGTACGATTTTTCAGAAAATCTTTTCCGTTAGAAAAGTAATTTATTGGAATTGATTCGAGAATGGACATTATTGAAGACCCCTTAATTTTTGAGAGATGAGAATTATTTGAAAATATCGTCCATCGGTGCGATTTGATCCAGCGATCCCGCGCTTGCGATGCGGAGCGCTTGCCGCTGCGCTACGAGCTTGTTGTCTTGTTCGCAAACATAGGTTACACATAAACGCATTGATATTATTTATTAATTAATTTCTCTGAAACGGCTGATAATTTCGCCTTATTACTTGCAGCTGTTATATAATTGTTACGTGTGTACCAAATGTGGATCGAATCGGCCACCCATGAGCCATATCCTCCCACGAGTTAGCTTTTTTTACGATTTACTTTACGTCACACCGACATAGATAGATCTTTGCCAACGCTGGGATAGGAAAGGGCTAGGAGTGGCAAGGATGCGGCTTGTAGCCTTAATTAAAGTACAGATCCAGCACTTGCCTGGTATGAAAATGGGAAACAATGAAATTACAGTTCCAGAATATCAGACAGCTTCATAATTCGTTTCACGAGTATAAGTTCTCTGTCTAGAAATGAAATCCTTAGACTGGTCGGGAATCGAACCTGGAGCCACCAGATAAGTGGCAGGCACGCTAATGCTACATCATAGAGCCGGATGAACCAAGATTTAAGCCCCGAGGAAGTCTAGAGTTTATGTTTTTATGTAATGTATCTGCTATATCTTGCTGGAATCCTAAAGTTGAGCTTCAGTGGAATAAACTTTCCTAAAACCGAACTGCCTTCTATCGAACCAGTTATTCATTTCGCAAACATGACTAACATAATCAGAAATAATGCATACCCAAAGCTTACATGCAACGCATGTCAAACTAACTGGCCTTTAATTTTTAGCTTTATGTCTATCACCCTTTCCTTTATACACAGGGGCTACTATAGCAACTCTCCATTCATTTGGTATAGCTCCTTCAACCAAAACAATAATCAGATAAGTACTGGAGATAAGGTACTATATCCCAACGCATTGTCTTTAGTATATCGCCAGAAATCTTATCAATTCAGCCACTTTTCTAGTTTCCAACTTTTTTATTTTACAATAAATGTCATTGTTATCATATATAAATTTTAATACTTTTTAGCAATAATCACCTCCTCTATCTGGACATTATCCATGTAACCAACAATCTTTACATACTGCTGACTAAATACTTCTCTTTTGAAGATAATCACATACACACTCGCCTTGTTCATTAATTATTCCTGGAATGTCCTTCTTGGAACCTGTTTCTGCCTTAAAATACTTATACATACCCTTCCATTTTTCACTAAAATTTGTATGACTGCCAATTATGCTTGCCATCATGTAATCCTTACCTGCCTTCTTTGCTAGATTCAATTTCCTTGTAAGTTCCTTCAATTCCTCCTTACTTCCACAGCCAATACTAATTCTATTTCTTTTCAGTCTGCACCTCTTTCTTATTCTCTTTATTTCACTATTATAATAAGGTGGGTCCTTACCATTCCTTACAAGCTTGAAAGGTACAAATCTGTTTTAACATTCCTCAACAACTGAAGACATGCTCGCAAAAACGGTCTAACCTTCAAAATTAAAAAAGAAGTGAGTTAGGTGCTGCTATCTGTTGAGCAACATGAATAGTAACTTCCTACATGCGCTAATATCAGCAAGGATCATTTAGAGGAAATAAAGTGGGTGAAAATTTGAGTGTTTAACCTGAGAGCTTTTGTCAGAATGCAAAAATGGGCTAACCCCTATCTGAGGATGTAGCGGGGAGGCCGGTGATAAAATATCATGCCTTCGACATTATATAATGACTTCCGTTCCTGGTCAAAACAAGAACTTTTCTCTGGTTAGCTCTTGGATGTTTTAGTCCAGACTGGAAGATTTAATATAATAGAATATAAATATTTAGTGCCAGGTCACACGTATTTGCCATCTGACAGAGACTTTGGCCTTAGAGAAGAAAAAGAGGCACGTGTCATCAATTTACATTCCAGATCAATGGATGTAACTTATTAGGAAGACTAGGGTTAAGAAGCCGTTTGCAGCGGTAAAGATGACACGTGACATGTTTATCAGAAATTCGCCTTTACTGGATAAGATAACGAAAAGAACAGTCTCTCATTCGAATCAAAAGGTATTATTAAGCAAGATTACATGTTATAAAATCAGTAAAGAGGATCCATTTAGGTTACTTTTCAAGCAATCATACTCTACTATTGAAGAGTATGATTCTGTAGATCTCAGAAAGAAAGTACCTGGTAGATCACCCTTCGGTATTGAACACCTACCATGCAAGTACGAGGGACCTAGGCCTTTACTTCCAGCCAAAATCAAGGATATTTTAGACTTACTATATTACATACCCCCTGTGTACCATGAATACTACAGAAATATTGCTTCCAATGCATGTAGTCCCGTGCAAGAAGAAGAAGAGGATCCACTTTTTGACATTTCTGATTATGATTAGGTTAAGGTTAAACCGCACCCCTCCTTTACTGACAATATACGACATAATACAATACGCACATCGAGAGATTCGAGGCATGGACCGCAACTAGGATAGGCCAAGACACAGCCCTGAACTGGAGACGTCCCTCATTAACAATGCACAACAGGGATGAAACTAACTAGTAGCAATAAAATTGAAAAACATTTTAAATGAGGGTTTATTAAAATAATAAAATTTCAAAAGAAGAAAATGAAGCCACCAATAGAAAAAAATAAAAAGGATACATACTTGTGTTCATTTGGTTCAGTCGTAGTAGTAACATAAATGTGTGAGCACGGCATTTCTCAAACACCCAAATTAATATTTAATTTACGACGTGCTCACCATCTCAAATATAATTTCACTACAAGGTACAAGTTTAAGTACCTGTAGGTCAACCTCATTATTGAATTTGTTGATGAAGTATGTATTATTTGTTTGTAACAACACTTTCCTTATCTATATTACATATAATGTATTGCCAGAATTATTTGCATTTCCTTTCCATTTATCACAAAGTCAGGTAGGCATGTTATAAAACTAACACATGTACATTGAGTATACAACGTCCCTTAAGTTCGTTTAGCTACTGCATCGCTAGTCTGATATAAAACAACGTAAACTTGCTATAAAAGGTTTTCCTGAATGCATACTTTGATTTGTTGTGCAATACGCCAGGTAAAATTAATACAGTATATTTGTTTAGTTCCATTTACAAAACTTAAATTTCCTCCTTTCAAACAAAGTGAGGGTTAGACTGTTAAGGCGAGCATGTCTTCAACTGCTTTAAACCCATCCCAGGGACTGTTTACATTTTTATTTACAGTTTTCCACCGATCATAGTTACTTTTAAAACTGCCTAATGCCTGCTTTATCAGCCATATGGTACTGCTTAATAGTTCTACTCTTAAGACCTTCCTTTCTATCAAATTTATTTTTAACTACAACAATAAAGCTTCATGATCACTAATACCGTCTATTACTTCGGTTTATCCATACAGCTCATCTGGCTTTACCATCACCACGTCCAGGATATTTTTTGCCACTAGTTGGTTACATCACTTTCTGAATCAGCTGTCCTTCCCATATTAGCTTATTTTCCATTTGTTAATCATGCTTCCTATCGTTCGCATTTCCCTCCCAACTGACGTTCGGTAAATTCAGATCTCCCGCTACAATCACATTCCTTTCCATGTCGTTTCCGACATAGTTGATTTTCTTATGAAATAATTCTGAATCAGCGTCAGCGCTGCCCTTTCCCGGTGTGTACACTCCAAAGATATCAAGTTACCTATTATGTTTAGAAATGAGCATTACACCTAGAATTTCATGTTTGTCATCTTTAACTTCCCTTAGCTTACAAATACTTCTTTCACTAGAATGAATACTCCCCCTCCCACCACTCCTATCCTACCTCTACGATAAACACTCCAGTTCCGTGAGAAAATTTCTGCATCCATTGTATCATTTCTCAGCCATGATTCAACTCCTATTACAATATCTGGTAAGTATATATCTATTAAATTCCTTGATTGTAGTCCTTTCTTTACAATACTTCTACAGTTCAACACTAACATTTTTATGTCAACCCTATTTGACTTCCAGATCCCTGCACCCTTATCACTGCTCCTTGGACCACCCCGTTTCCCTTAACATACCTCCCTATTACGCTTCCAAACAAATTTCCTAACTTGTACGTACCACTGCGGTTTAAGTGAAGGCCATCTAAGCGCAGATCCCTATCTCCTACCCACCCATTAGTATCTAGAAATTTCACTCCCTGTTTCCCACATACTCACTCCTTAGCCTCATTGAAATCCCAGATACCCTCCATTCAGTATCCCTCCTACACAGTATTCCACTGATAACAATATCCGCTTCCTTAAACTTCTCCCCGTGCTGCATTTAGCAGATCCCACACATCCCCAAATTTGTTGGTACTTATACCAGCTTGCCTTTCTTTGTTGGTACCAATATGAAACACTACCACTTCCTCCTTCTCTTCTACTTTCCTCAACATCTGACTTAACCTAATTCCTAGCTAACACTCTACCCTGGCTCCCTTTCCCCACATATCTAACAATGGAATCCCCCATGTCTAGAGCCTAAATCCCACCCACCTCATTTGATTTCCTCCCCTTCCGGCGAGCCCTATCTTTTCTGATAGCTGCTGAAACTACTTCGTGCTCTCTTTTCACCCTTCCCTGACTCTGTTTCATCTGTCTTTTCCAATCGTCTACTCTACATTACCCATTCCTACCTTTTCCCTTCCTTCTACTTCCACACATCTCAGCAACAGTTGCCTGTTTCTCTTCTTCCCTCTGTTGTTCTGCCTGGAGTGACTCGTATCGATTTCTCACAGACATCTGTCCTGCATTATGATCCCGAATAGAGTCCTTAGCCTGCAAACTCCTTCACCTTTGGGCATTAGACCACCTGTCTTCTACAATTCCCCCCTTTCCTTCCCATTCCTCTTTTACACCTACTGTAACCTGTACATTTTTTGAGGGAGGCCTATCTTCCTTTCTGTCTTTTATGAAAATCATAATTAACTCCCTCAAACTCTCCAACTCCTCCCTCATACCCCTCAATGCCTCACCAGACCCACAGTTCCTACACTTGCACCCCTTAGCCATTCTTTACTGAAAAAATGAAAATAAAATGAAAAATAAAATAACTTATGTGCTAAAATGAACGGAAAGAAATACTTAATAGTATAGTACTCAAAGATCACACGACAATAATGTAATTAATATATTACTACACTACTGTGCACTACTACTTAGTCGTACTCTATTTTTATCCTACAATACCCGAACAGGATAGAAACTGCTGTTAATTACTATATACAGAAAGCAATACACAAGAATTAAACAAGTCTAAGCTGCAGTTAAGCTTATCCTAATTACAACAACAGAATTCTAGTAAGAAATTTTCTACGGATACCTCTACTACGCTACACAAATATTTTACAATAATAAAATATGCACACTAATTTTTAATACTATATTACTGTAGAGTTCACTACAATAATTCCAGTTTTGTATTACATATTAGATTTTGCTTCTTTCGTACTGACAATATTTTAGTTTTGGAAATGATAATTTTCATATCGTTCTCACCGCACCTCTTTTCAGACTCTCGGATGTTAGATTGGAGGCTTTCAGCACAGTCTGCGATCAAGACGAAGTCGTCATATCAGCCATATTGCTAACTACATTTCTACCTAACTGAATCCTGCCTTCCCATTTTATTCATTTCAGTAAATTAGCATTGTAAACTACAAACAACAAAGGTCAAAGATTACACCCTTGTGTAACCCCTATGTTTCCACTGAACAAACTAATTATCACTGAGGTCAGGATGTAAACAGAAACGTCACCATGAGTAACCATCCAGATAAATTTATATTTGTGTACGTTAGATGAGGTCTTCAGTTACCTTTAGAATATTGAAAATCACGTATAGTTTTTCAGAAATAGCCTGTGATAAACACCGTTTTCCGTACACACATGTTACGGAGTGCAACGTTGCGACATCAAAACATTTTTGAATGAATAAATAAGCTAATAAACAAATAAATAAATTATTCAATGTATAAATCAACCAGCGTATCGAGTGTCAGGGGATAAAACTACGCTTTGACTAACATAATATCACGGTAGATGAATATTAAGGTGTTTCATGGTTCATAAATCACTGAAGGATGCGAGATGATAGTGAATGTGTCTTCTTGTTCTGGTCTTAAGTTATTCTTCTGCTCTATGACTTTCGATGTTCTGGTTAGCTTTGCTCTATGAAAGACACTGCCCCAAGGAGTGGAAAGAGGATGGGGGTGGCGTGTCGGAAGCGTCGGGGCGGATGGAGCGCCTCTAGCGACCGGAATACATAATGCCCTGTTCTCCAAACTCGTTCCGATATCTGAGTACTTCCGCTTACAGCGATAGCCAACCCTCCAACTTGAGCGTCAATATCATCCCCCGGGACTTCACCACACAAGCGCACAGCGTAGATTATTCAGTGCAACGTGTTCTACAAGAAAGTAGCTTAACTTCTAGCCGAAAAGAAAATCGTTAGCCAGATAATAATGCCACGCCACACTCTACTCGCAAGGGAGAGAGTTCGAGCTTCTTACGCATCAGATAGACACGTCTCATCTCAGAAAGGCAGGACACAGATTGTCTGAAAGTGTACGGGTATTCCTCGCCGCGAGATGCAACCTGACGTGATGTATTCCAAAGTAAATGAATCTTTAAGCATTAACGTGGCTTCAATTTCAGTAAATAGATTGGTAGGGTACTGATTGAATCTCAAATCAGGACTATTACAGAGGGACTAATATTTTCAGTTTATCCGTACAAGTTACGTAGATTATTGCATCTCATACCAGGATTATTCATACAGAGGGACTAATTTTTATCACTTTCTTCGTACAAATTTAATATGTTATTGCTTCTCAAGATAGGATTATTACAGACGGACTAATTTTTTCACTTTCTTCGGATAAATTAAATAGATTATTGCATCTCATATCAGGATTAGTCATACAGAGGGACTAATTTTTACGGATTTCTCTGTACAAATTACATAGATTACTGCATCTCAAATCCGGTTTATTCATACAGATGGACTAATTTTCATCACTTTCTCTGTACAAATTACATAGATTAAGAATCTGAATAATGGCCGCCGCTGACGTATTCAAGTACTATGCATCCATCTTTACAACCTAGAGTGAAATGTGACGCGTGAGAATGGAATAAGATGCTATTTGTGCCGCTAGGGATGGAAACTTAATATGTCTGTGTACAACTCACGGGATCATGATGGAGCATATCTACATTTTTATGTGCGTTTATTTTGAGGATATGTACTTGCTATTAACCCTGGATTGAAAACGTAAGCTTTTTACGACAAAAACTGATACACGGGACACCGAACACCCCATATTTTAAATGACATTTTGCGTAAAGTATCCTGCTGTATTACAACTGAAACACATTACTGAAACACTTATTAAAGTGCTACTTAATGAACACACACGAAGTATTATTTTCAAAAAGCATACATTCAACAATAACAAAACAAATAACAAATAACATTCTTTCTTTCTTTTCCTACCGCTTTTCCCACACCTGTGGGGTCGCGGGTGGATTTGGCCCTGTTTTACGGCCGGGTGCCCTTCCTGACGCCAACCCTATATGGAGGGATGTGATCACTATTATTGCGTGTTTCTGTGATGGTTGGTAGTGTAGTGTGTTGTCTGAATATGAAGAGGAGAGTGTTGGGACGGACACAAACACCCAGTCCCCGAGCCAGTAGAATTAATCAGAAGCGATTAAAATCCCCTATCCGGCCGGGAATCGAACCCAGGACCCTCTGAACCGAAGGCCAGTACGCTGACCATTCAAATAACGAGTCGGACAAATAACATTAATAAAATAAAATCTGTATAGGTAGCTCCATTATATCACCCTCCAGCTTCATGTTTCATCTACTGTGCAATGCTTTCTTCTTTACTGCAATGAGCTATATTGTCCAACATACCAGCATCGATAAACAATCCCAAAGCATAGAATGTTATTTTAACGACCTTTGCAAGGCTTTAAGACCAGGTCTAATGAACACAATGTCACCAATATAACTCCTTGGTGTTCTTCCAGCATTCATGTTATGAGGTTTTAATGGTCATCAGTGCATTCCTCTTCCCCGTAGTCCCCAATCACAGTCTCCTTTTCTTCGTCACCAGAAATGCGTGATGTTCAATCTACACCCTTCGCTGGTCTGACTTCATCAGTTCGTGTCGAATCCAGTCTTCATATTTCCCAGCAATAAAAGTGTTGACGAGTCATAGAAAACAAATCCATTATGTTTAATTCCAGAGAAACAATGAGTGTTGTACAAACAATAACATACTTGGTAGAGAAACAATTCCCCGCAAATTGAAACGTGGGATACAGCATATACCAAAGCTACCATAGAGCAAGGAATGAAAGCTCTGCACACTAACCCAAATTGTTATATTCGAATGCTGACTCCCTCAGAAGAAACGTCACGTCAGATGTCGTTGACAGATAGTATCAACATAAAATGATAGCGAAAGGAAATTTTTCTGGGGCACTGTATGGCCTTATTTCCATTCCAGGGTTAATATAGTAAGTGATTTCGAACTGAATCGATTGAAGTATATGCATATTCTGATGCTATGACTGCAGCAAATAAATTATCTTGGTTTTCAAAAAGATGAAGGCAAAGTGATATTAGAAGAATGTCAGAGGTCATCTGCACAGAGGAAACCGTGATTGTAGTCCATTTTTGATTCAGTTGCTATCGGATGGTCCATGAGGTATTAGTGACACTAGTAGTAGCTTTGCATATCACAATGCGTCACTAGGGAAATCGTAGGGTCTCCTTAATTATGTTTATAAGCAAGATATTCTTGACAGTAATTAGGAAATTGATATTCATTTGTATGTGATATAAACTGAAATTTCTGCCAGGTATTTTCTTCCTTTCTCGTCAGGAAGTTTTACTCTGTCGCTACCACCTGTTTCTTCCTTTACTCTTTCAAAAAACTGGCTGAGAACAACTCCAAATCTGCTGTCATCTCCATCCGATGAATTATAATATTCCGTATATTTCAATAACTTATGGATGTGCATGCCTCTTCATCACCCTCTATTTTCAAGCTTCATCGATATTTATATACTGTAGACATTTGAAGTTCTTTCACAAGACGAGCATGTTGGAATGGACTAGAACACTGAACAAAAATATTAGAACAAACGTCGAAACGATCATTTGGGAAGCAACTGCGCCTCAAAGTCAATCAATGTGGTGTCACCTTTCAGAAATTGTAGCTATAAGCAGCAAATTAGTTCATTTAAAAGTTGTTGAATGAAAATAGGAAGTACCATTAAGTGGTAGCTGAAAGGTTATTGAACCTGGACAAAGACTGCACACTTCTAGGATTACGTAGATATAATCAGCTAAGAAATGGAACGTAAATCATTAGAAATAAGGATACTTGCAGACTTGTCAACATTTCAGCCTGTATTGAGTACAAATGTTATCTGAGACGTTGACAGTTATTGACAAAGCTTTCCAAATTGATTCCCCTCTCTCTTGATAACGACACTATTTACTTTTATATTATGACGAAAGAAAAGGGAACAAGGGTTTCATTTATACCACTAATTTCACTGATGAAGAATTAAACAACCATCATATGGCATCAATAGTAAGGTAAACATTCTCAGTATTCTTAGAATCATTCAGTATACTGTTCATCTTCCCAATGTATGGATGAAATGACCTTGTGTATGTTGGGACCATCATCAATGATGGTAGTCTGATATCCTGCCTGGTATAGCGTACATTACTACCTTATTCGCAAACATTTTAAGCTTGTCCCTATAATTCATAATACTCCATCTATCGAGAAAACGTTCACCACAGAAAGTTACGGCTTTAATATTCTGTTCAAACCGACAGCATTTTTCACACTTGTAGACTCTGAGTTTATTTCTTCCTTGATGGAATATATGTCAACAATCTTAGAATATGTAAGCTCGTAGTTTTACGTTAGTGAATGCTGAACCACAGGAACGTAACTTATTCATTTGGAAAATTCCACAGGTCTTCATAGGGATCCGAAATGGATGCCCTGAAAATGGTCACATTTTCATCAAGTTTCAAGTTAAATAACGGTAAATTGTTACTGCTTTCTTCAGTAAGACTGCTGATAACGATTACAATATAAAGATAGATGTGGCCTTCAAGGTAAGACATTGGGGGAAATATTTCCTTAAAGGGGGTAGGAAGATCAGCAACCTTAGGTACATTGGAGATACGCTGATTCTGTCAGATATTGCACAGGAACTACAGGTACTCATGGAGAAAATGATGTTTCTTTGTGAAGAATATAGTCTGGAAATCAATAGAAGAAAGACAACGGTGATGATTGTCGATATACAGAAAGTCAATCAACCCAGTCTATGGTACATAACTCGTTTCAAGGTCATCCAGAAATGTTTCTACTTGAGCTCCATGATTTCTTATACAGGAGAATGTACCGAGGAAATCAAAAGAAGAACGGACTTGGCCAGGGCAGCCACCACAAAGTTGAGTAGGATATGGAAGAATCATACAATAAAAGAGAACACAGAACTGTGGTATCTCCCTCCCTCATGTTTCCCATTGCCACCTATGCAGCTGAAACGTGGGCAATCAAGCATGTAGATAAGAGGAGAATATAAAGCTTCGAAGTGGGGGTTTATCGACGAATTCACTGAATTTCTTGGACTGGGCGCCAAAATAATGTATCCGTGCAGGAAGAACTAGACATTCAGACTAGGCTTTTTGAGCGGGTCAGTCAGGTTTACGTCCGGAACTCAGGACACATCGCCAGAAAAATAGTCTTTGGAGAATCTTGCAGTGAAGGGAATGTTTGAAGTCAAGAGACCACGAGGAAGGCATCCAATCGTAGGTATGACCAGTTGCAGCCCCTGGTGGGCAAATCTTTCCTCGAGGCTACCAGTTTAGTGACAGACTGCCAGAGAAAGCAAATCAGGACAGCAAAAGCCATGCACTCTCAAGAATAGATGACTGAGGAAGAGGAATTAGGCACTGGAATAATTTACCAAGTGAAATGTCCTGCTTCTCTGAAATCTTTTAAGAAAAGGCTAGGTAAGGAACTAGTAGAGACACTGCCACCTGGGCGACAACTTCTAAATATAGATCAGTGGTGATTGATTGATTGATTGATTGATTGATTGATTGATTGATTGATTGATTGATTGATTGATTGATTGATTGATTGATTGATTGATTGATTGATTGATTGATTGACTGATTGATTGATCGGTCGATCTCAGTGATGCGGTCTAGTGCTCGTTGTCCTGCTGGCTGTATAATGACGGGGTTGAACTCAGTCGAAATCAATGCAATTGAAAGGCATTTAAATACAAAACAGTGAGTTGCCAGATTCCAGTACGTCAAATAACACCTGCTGTATAAAATGCTGATACTCTTGCGTTTCTTAATTGAATTGAATGGATATTCGTCAGCATATCACAGGTATTCTGGAATCCTTGTGCCACTCCAGGAAGTTGACAATCACATGCCCTTTATGCCATATGATTTTTCAGTTAAAATATCCCACCCAAGGATCCACCAGGATTCAAACCTAGGCGATCCGAGTGGAAAGCTAGCAACTACGCTTGTGTGCGAGTCACATTCTCTCGTTAAAGTAGCAAAATAATTTAAAATTAATAAAATTTCGAATTATTGGTTCGTGTTGACCAACACCGCGGTCAGAAATGACCGGTAGGGAGGTGTTTATAGTTATAAAAAGATCACTGACCTTAATGAATGTGATTGTGCGTGCGTTGTGCGATCATTCATGAGTATCATTATAAAGACACTGATACAAGTAAATTATGTTGATATTCAGATTGCAGTACCGGTACAATACAAAATACATAAAATACAGAATGAGAACAATATGATCAAGGTAAATAGTTGTACGGCCAAATTTATATTCAGATTAGAATCTAAAATCCAACTTTCGTGGCTGCTTAGAAAATATATTTAAGAGATCTATTGGTTTTACAATTATGTCTGTCAATGTTTGAAAGAGCCAACACATTAAATCGACTTTCACAGGTTTATTGTCAGTTTTTCTTTATTTTCTTTTGTATAAATTCTAGTTCTAACCCCCAGTAACACCTCCTCCCACTCATCGCTACGCCCCTGGTGTCGACTACATATTATGGTACATGCGAAAGCAAAAGAGATATTAGGTACAGAACAATAGACGGCTATCCGGACAGATTTGGAAACCGGTTAACTTTCCATCAGACCAGGAATGAGTAGCTTAATAGTTGAACATCAGGCAAAAATTCTGAAGGTTGTGAGTTCGGTTCCCACCGGTGTCCACTTGACTACTTCTATTCTGTACTTACCATATATTTGGTATGTACTTGATTTACTCCACGTGTCCTGTCGTGAAAGCTTTCAACTTACATTACTATTTATTTCAATAGGATTTCTAGTTCGAAGCACTAAAGAAGGGGTTCTTTATGAATAAAAAGTTTATAAATAACAACAATAAATCTAATATCCTTATTCTGCCAGTCACGTTTTTTCACTAAACATTTAGAGGATTATTTATTTATTTATTTAATTTATTTATTTGTTTGAATAGAAGACAATTACTTACCTTGACTCCATTTATAAACCATGAAAGCTGGGACGGTGGGTTCGATTTGTCTGAGGTACAAAGTGCTCTCACACTGTCTCCAATGGTGTACGTGGAGAGCACTCCTTCAATCATAGGCTCCCTCCGTGGAAGAGCTGTAAATAAAATATGGATTAAGTTACTCGAAACAATTCTTTCCCGGAGTGAAGGCTGTGTGATATAAGCAAATACTATAATGAGCTGACATGAATATTTTTACAAGCAAATAGGAACCATTAACAGTAAGTGCATTCATTAAAATTAAGAGCCTATTTAGGAATAAAAATTCAGATGAAAATGTCTGTGCTGGTGCAGTTTTTATTATTATTATTAGTTCATATTATGTGAAGGGAACATATGAAGTGGCAAAAGTGACAAAAATACGGTTTTCAAACTGCACGAAGTAACCCAAATCACGAGCAAAATCTACTTGCATATATGAAGCGAAAATTGTTCTCATAATCTCACAAGTTTAGAATGTAAGATGTACGGAGACAAACGCTTCAAATTCGTGAAAAGTAAACTATTCTTGATAACATCAAAAGCATCACTCAGCTTCTAGTTCGCAGCTGCAATATTAGTTGTTACTAGAAGACGTTGTGTGAAGAAGTTCCGTGGAAATTTTACATTTGCGTTGTACAGTTAGCACCTGATTAGGAGAAACAGGAGCTACATTACAAAAATATACCATAGTCAAAGTTCACAAAACAATAAAAGAAAGCAGATTTTTAACACGCTACATATACAACTGCCAACGGCCGTAGCCGTGTTTTAACACCGGATCCCGTCAGATCTCCGAAGTTAAGCAACATTGGGCGTGGTCAGGTGTTGGATGGGTTGCCACGCGCTGTTGGTGGGGGTAAGGGAATGGAGGAGCGGAAAGGAACTGGCTACCCTACCGCATGTAAACTCCGGCTCAGGAACACCTCTGCGAAGGTTCGGACCTGCCTTCGGGCAGAATAACCCTTACCTTACCATATACAACTAATGAGGAATGTGACTCTAGAGTCATTACAACACATCAGGGGTTTCTACACTCAACATATATTCCATGACTATGGAGTTAGAGTTACACATATACTTGCTTATTGACTTCTTACAGTAAGGGTTGTGCATATCGACAGATGATACGAATCTTATTACGACTCCATTTTGCAAATTTTGTTCGATATGGAGTTCCAGAAATAACGATTCGATTAAGATATACATTTTCGTAAACGGTCATTAAGTTCATTTTTCAATTTGCTTTACGTCGCACCGATCAGATAAGTCTTATGGCGACGATAAGATAACAAAGGGCTAGGAGTGGGAAGGAAGCGACCGTAGCCTTAAAGGTATGAAAATGGGAAACACAGAAAACCATTTTCAGGGCTGCCGACAGTGTGTTTCGAACCCACTATCTCCCGAATGCAAGGTGATGTCTACGTGATCCTAAGCGTGCACTTACTTGCTCAGTCATTAAGTTCATCCAATCACTTACTGAGTATATGGGTACAGAATTATTTTTCATCATATTCAGTTTCAATGTCACACTCAAATGAATACAGGGTACAAGAAAGAAATGCTGAAATTTGTTAAATTTTCAATAACCTAAGTTCACAATTTATATCGTGATACTTATATTCACAGAGCTCGATAGTTGCAGTCGCTTAAGTGCGGCCAGTATCCAGTATTCGGGAGACAGTGGGTTCGAGCCCCACCGTCGGCAAACATGAAAATTATTTTCCATGGTTTCCCATTTTCACACCAGGCAAATGCTGAGGATGTACCTTAAGTAAGGCCGCGGTCGCTTCCTTCCCACTTCTAGCCCTTTCCTCCCCCATCGTCGCCATAAGACCTATCTGTGTCAGAGCGACGTAAAGCAGCTTGCAACAACAGAAAAAAGAAAAAAAATCTTATATTGCAATTACCACTAAATAGCAAGCTAAGATATCAAGGAATGAAACACTGAAGTACGCTTTTCAACGTTCAGTGAATAAGTACAGTTCCTTCTTCTTCTACTACTACTTCTTCTTAATCTGTTTACCCTCCTGGGTTGGTTTTTCCCAACTCTACCGCCTCAAGGGTAGTGTCCTGGGGCTTCAGACTCTGAGTCGGGGATACAACTGGGGAGAATGGCCAGTAACTCGCCAAGGCGGCCTCACCTGCTATGCTGAACAGGGGCCTTGTGGGGGATGGGATGATTGGAAGGGGTAGACAAGGAAGAGGGAAGGAAGCGGCCTTGGCCTTAAGTTAGGTACCACTCGGTATTTGCCTGGAGGAGAAGTGGGAAACCATGGAAAACCACTTCCAGGATGGCTGAGGTGGGAATCGAACCCACCTCTACTCATTTGAGCTCCCGAGGCTGAGTGGAGCCCGTTCCAGCCCTCGTACCACTTTTCAAATTTTGTGGCAGAGGCGGGAATGGAACTCGGGCCTGCGGGGGTGGCAGCTAATCACACTAACCACTACACCACAGAGACGTACTAAGTAGAGTTTACAAATTAAAATAATTTCTTTGGTTCAATATCGATTTTTTATGATTGTTAATAATGACAAATTTACTGGTTATTCAGAAGTTACAGGTATACACTATCGGCAGTAATTCTTGGCAACAGAAATGTCTTGTAAGTAAGTGTCAGGGCATCGATAACCTTGTTGTTGGCGCGGAGTGGCTGTCGCAATGCAGAAGCATGGGCCAAATAACGCTGTATAAGATTCCAGGTCTATTTCTTACAGTATTATTTGTGTTTAATCCCCGCGGTATAGGGGCATCGTGCCTGCCTCTTACCTGGAGGCAACAGGTTCGATTCCCAGCCATGTCAGAATTGTTACCTACAGATCTGAGGTCTGGTTTGAGGACTACTTAGCCTACGTGATCACATTTGAGGTACTACCTTATCTGATGGTACGATAGCAGCCCCAGACTAGAAAGCCAAGAACAACGGCAGAGAGGATTCATCGTGCCAACCACACGATACCTCGTAATCTGCAGGTCTCAGGGCTGGGCAGCGGTCCGTTGGTAGACCATGGCCCTTGCATCCTGCAGATGTGGCTCCAAATAATGTACGTCCAGAACCATCTAAGTATATATTGCACTATTAATACACCACCAGAAGGAAAAGTTGAGAGGATTTAAATTTGGAGACCGTGAATGGCGTGCAACAAGTCGTTCTCAAGCGACTGATCATCCAGCAAATCTGAAATGTGCAATTTAGTCTGTTAACATTTAATTTTGTGTCTTGCAATAAGTAAAGATTCTCATGTATGTTATTGTAAATGTTTGTCACACAGTATATATGGAAGAAGAAAGGATTTAAGATTAGCCTATACTAAATTTTGGAGTCTGAAATTCATAACTAGGGAGCGGATTTTTATGTAATTACATATTTTTTTTGCGTAAGTTTTAACGCAAGTTACGAAGTTCATTATTCCTATTGTGCATCCCCAAGTGTAAAAACTGAATCTTATTTCACATAAAAACACATATTTTCACACTTTTTATGTAAATACATATTTTAAGAAAATCTATAATAAGCACATAAATTGCCAATATTTGTTGATCAATAAAATTTAAAATGCTTCTGTGTTATAAAACAATGCTCATATTTTTATTTTACGATTACGGTATTGTTTTTAACAGTGTATTTAACATAATATATCTGAATGTTTCGGCTATTTGTGGACTTCCCTCCATAAGTTCTAAAACTTGCTGGTCACCGGCTATGTCGTTACATTTAGACAGTGATTTGATTTGCTGCACAAGATGTTTCCTTGCATGGTGCCATTCCAACTCTTTATAAGTCAGCCCTCTCGGGTTTTGTTTATAGAATATCAGCAAAAGGCAATCACGGAGAGATAAGGTGACGTAATTCCGTTACGACATGGGAGACTCGGAAGAATATTGCCCCACCATTAGCTAGTGGAATTTCATCACTCCTAAGAGAAAGGTTAGCTGTTCGGGTCCATATATAATTTTGTATGGATTTATAAGAAATATTTCCTTCAGTGTCCGCTGCTATTCTTTTTATTGAAACAGTGATTCACCGTAAATGCGTGTATCGTAACCTGCAAAATAATGCCAAAAGAGAAGTCGAGAACAAGGTTGCGTCTTCAACAATATGTAGTGGAATTTAAAAGCATTTTCACTACCGATGGAAAAGTATTATTTTGCCAACCGTGTGGTAAAACAGTACGTGCAGATCAACGTTCTCAAGTAATCCAGCATTTGTCCGGAAATAAGCATACTGCGGCTGCTTCGCGTGTGCGTTCGCGACAATTACTAATAGCTGAACCAGCTACTTCAAATGCAGGCCCATCTAAAATATTCCCAGTATTATTTAGATGTGTGCAGAGCATTTGTTTGCGCCGACATTCCTCTTGGTAAAATAAATAATCCGAGACTGAGAAATTTCCTAACAAAGTACATTAATTTTGAGCCTCCAGACGAATCCATATTAAGGAAAAACTATCTCCCAAAATGTTACGAAGAAACTTTACAGAGAATTCGGGCAGTATGTGATAGCGAAAAACTGTGGGTGAGCATTGACGAAACCACTGATCAAGTGGCAGAAAAGTAAGAAATTTTGTAGTTGGTGTGTTGAAGAATGACAAAATTGCTTGCGAACATTCTTATTTGCTAGCATGTAAAGAAATGCTTGCTGCAAACCACGTCACTGTAGCTAGGTTATTCAATGAAGCCATGCACTTACTTTGGCCAAAAGGTATAAAATATGACCATGTATTGCTTTTCCTTACTGACAGTGCAGCTTACATGAAAAAGGCAGCCGAAGGCCTTTCTGTGAGCTTTCCGAAAATGATACACGTAACTTGCGTTGTTCATGCTCTACACAGGTTATGTGAAACTATGCGGGCTCAGTATCCTCAAGTGGATAAATTAGTGTCTAATGGAAAAAAAGTCTTCGTAAAAGCGCCCTCAAGAATTGATCTCTTTAAAGAGAAAAACCCGGATCTTGTGCTTCCTCCTCTGCCTATTGTTACGCGGTGGGGTACCTGGCTTAGCGCTGTGGTATACTACGCAGACAATTTTGAAAGTTTTGCATCCGTTGTGAATGTGCTAGATAAAAACGACGCGTCGTCAATTGAGATTCTTCAAGAGATACTAAAAGACAGCTCTTTGAAAAATGATTTGGCGTTTATATCTGCCAATCTAAGCTTCTTGTGTAAAACTATAGACATACTTGAAAAATCCACTAACCTGTTGTCCGAAACCGTGAAGGAAGTGCGCGCTGTTGAAAATAAATTAGATTCACTCCCGGCTTCGCAGGTACAGGGACTGTTAAAGGTCAAATATCAAAATTTGTTCAGGAAAAACAGAGGATTTCAAACAATGTGCCAAATTTCTAATGTATTAGAGGGTGCTCATGTTGGCAAAATTGATGGCGTTATTGTTGGTGACATTCCTCTCTTTAACTATGCTCGTCTGACATCCTGTGATGTGGAGCGATCGTTTTCGCAGTATAAGGCGTTCTTTAGAGATAATCGCATGCATTTGTGATGGACAATTTGGAGATGACCTTTGTTGTTCACTGCAATTCTGAGACTACTTCTAGCAACTAATATTCCAGCGTGTGATGGGTGAGTACGAACTGGTACTATTTTTTCAAAGATGATAGGTTGCTTTTGCCATATTTAAGCAAATCATTACCTTTAAAAAATAACCATTCATATTATCTACTCTGGAATATCAAAAATTAATATACCATACAGCACGTTTCCATACACAGACATCATTTTGCCTTAAGGAGCACGTTTAGTAGCACCATATTCTAATACAAAACATTATACTTATTTACTTCTTGAGCGTGAGTAGTTATGTGATATTTAAAGGAAAATAATTTCAATTTTTTATCACATATTTTAAAGTTTTTCAGCACATAAAAAATAAATATTTTTCACATTTTTAGCACATAAAAATCCGCTCCCTATTCATAACTTTGTACCGATATATTAGCCTGAATGTAAGAATAGAAACTCATTAAACCTGCGTCATCTCAGTCTCTTTCAATGGCAACCATTCTTGGAAATTTCACAAAAGGATAAATATACTGTACCAGGAAAAGTTCGTGGGTTTAGGGCATGAGAAGGATCTCAGGGAGTGGAAGTTGATTTTGGAGCCGATACAGAGCAGGATAGAATCGCATGGCGAATAATAGATGGTTATACTTTTTCCAAATAATTTATTAATAATGTTGAATGATTCATCACCCTGCAATATTAACATAGGACTCAGATTTTTCATTGAAATCAAAAGTTCAAACGTGAATCTTCTTGAATTCAGTTCGAGAAAATAAATAAATATCACTGATCCTATAGTCTTTCTAACTTTTGTGAAAACACGAAGTGTCAGTTCTTCACCTAGAGTCTTTCTAAGTATTAATTCATGAAATGAACGCACACTTATACTTGAAAATTGAAATAAGAATTACATTTCTGTTGAAAGTTTCTTAGTTTGTTAGCCTTGAAATGTAGAACACTTGAAAATCCTAGAGTTCTTCTATGCAATATGAATATTAAATTTTGAAAAATAAATTTATCATTAAGGATGAATTTTTGAGAAATGATGAAAAACTACGAAATATCGTTCACACGCAGCACTGAGAAAATCACTGTTCAAGATTGATAAGAAAAAGTCAGTCAGTTTGTGACTACTCACTTAGTAAAGAAAATTTGGCTTACAAATGTTGATGTGGAGAATGGGAGTCTGGAACATTCCGCGGAGTGCGGACGGAGACTCGAACTCGATGTTCCACGAAGAAACTACGTTGACGTCCCTCGATGGGTACCATAGATGAGATGATGTTTGAGGTAGCTGGATCTTGTAGAATTTCACCAAGATTTCGGCTGCTCGTGGAGGTGATTTTAGCACACGGAAAGTTCAATTGGCGCGAGTAGTAATTACAGATGCTATCATTCACTGTCAAACACAGTTCAGTTCGTATTTTAATTTTATGACGTTAAATGAATAATTACAGTCTTGCACTATTTAAAATCGTCGCTAAGAACGTCCATAAATACACAGTTCAAACACTTGAAAAAGCAACGTGTAATAATTCTCATCACAGACTCTGATCACAGTCTCTGAATCACTATCCTAGCAGATAACACTGATTTTCTGGTAGTGATAATATTATATTACCTTAGAAAAAGTTCTTAATATTCACCAAGTTTATCACTGGAGAAAGTCGTGTCCTAATATGGCACGAACACTACGTAAATAAAGAGACACAGTTCAAAGATGTACTGTATTAGGAGAAATGAGTCCTAGAATAGTTAAAGTTATTGTACACGACAGTTTCTGTTTATTGTAGTAGTTCAATATTATGTGAAATTAACTAAGTCCACACGTCATGTTCTAATCTGTGAATATCAAATATTTGACTTCGTACTTCAATGATTTCACACGAGTTATATTTCGAAATGTCTGTGAATTATATTGTAGCCGCGGCACGATAAACTAAGTACGGTGCGACGTCTTTTACAAGTGCGACGACGATTGATTATCCCATAATTTCGTCTCCGCGAAACGCGACGGAAAGTACTATCTTCGAGACTGCACTGACGTACTGTACGAGGGTCAGTCTCCCCTCTGTCTCACTCACACACACATACTGCACTG
This sequence comes from Anabrus simplex, assembly GCF_040414725.1. NCBI lineage: Eukaryota > Metazoa > Arthropoda > Insecta > Orthoptera > Tettigoniidae > Anabrus > Anabrus simplex. The sequence continues at coordinate 104,271,474 of NC_090271.1, read as the reverse complement.
CTCTGCACTGCTGCACTACACACTGCTTGTCAGCCTTGACATAGTGGCCTATATATCCGCGCCGGGAGGGGTGGCGCTCTGGATCGTATGACCGAGAGTGCTCAATCTTCTTAAATATATTGTTATAACTCAGAAACTACTGGACAGATTGCTTTGAAATTTACAGGATTTTACTTTCACGATGTCTGCTACAATTTAGCGTTAGTCCTGTTCAAATAGGTTAGGGCGTTAAAAAGTTCACGGAAGAAAAATTATTTCGAGAAATATCTGTAGGGGAGGCTGGTTTCAAGCTGTAGGTGACGTCACTTGAGCTCGCCTGGTCGCTCGTGGAGTCTGGTACGTACTGGAATGCTCCTTCGCTCAGCTGTTCGCATGTCGGACGGAAATTGTATGCTGAAATAAAGTTTTTTCAATTGACATGTGCCAGGACCTAGGCCTTCCTGTTACAATACACAATCTAAGTGTACCAACATAAACCAGAGAGAAGAATAAGACAGGGTATCAGTCTCTACGACGAAATGTCACTAACGGGGAGCTGAGAAGAAGGAGCGGAATGGGGGATGTAGGTGCCAAAGTAAGGGTACTCCTATAGAGCTGGAAGGATACGTGATCAGGATGTAACAAGAAAAGTGGGCCTACGTCACGACGATAAGTTATCCGAGGAGATAAAATGGAGCAGGGGGTGCCCATGATAAAAACGGTGCCCAGAATTCAAGGACGTAGTTATGTACGGTAGACGGGATAGAAAAAGACAGAGTGGGCGGTATACCTACTACACCACGGTTACCTTAATGCCTTACAAGACATGTATTTAGCTGCTTAACGGGACAGTGTTAACTTCTCCATAACCCCCTCCCCCAACAATCAAATGACCATATCTCTTCTTACTTTCCATATTTAAGGTTGACTACGAAATTTTAATTTACAGATTACTTAGAGTAAAATGGAATGTGCAAAATTTGAACGTACAGATATATTTTCTGCTTCGTGTTTTGAATCAACCTTGTACCGTCAACAATCAGCAACTATATATATATATATATATATATTAACCGTTTTGGATGAGCATATCGTAGCACTCAAAAGTCTCATCTTGACTTCTGCTCGTGCATTCTGTCAGCAACAACAAGATGGGGAGATGTTATCTAAGAGTGGTACATCAAAGGGAAAATCTAACACATGAATAATAATTTATGTACTCGTATTTTCGTGGAATATGATGTGTTTAGATTGTTTTAAACAACCTCAAAGCCTTAAAAATGTCAGTATTTTTAGGTTTTGTGCTGCTAGTTTTCTTACCTTTTAGGGCTGTAATTCTCTGAGTTTTTCACTGAATGCATGAAATAAACCATACATTGACACTTCTGCAATGGGAAAGCATTGAGTGTTGTTAGTTGAATAGGCGTACCGTTGTGCTGTTCGTGAGCTCCTCTGCACATTGCACGCAGTAGGGTACTTTTTCTATTCTAGTCTCCAGCCAATCCCACCGTAATTTCCTTATCAGTTTATAACTTATTACCGTTCTAACTGCTAACGAACTTAACGGATGCCAGGGCTTTGAAATATAGTCACTGGCAAAATGAGTGAAGCACCTAGAAAGTATGGTCCAGTTTAGAAGGGAGTTAGTGCACGAACATTGCGGAGATGAGTGTGTAAATGATCTAAGTTACAATGATCTGTTACGTCCATAATGACTAGCAGAGTGCGGTGATGGTGGTGGTACTCATTATTGTTTTAAAGTAAAGGAGAAGCCGTCAAAAATACCTTCTTATTATCAAATAAACGAACGAATGAAGTAACAAGCAAATAAACCAGCAACCCAACCCCAAACAGGCCTTGACCTACCAAGTGACCAACCACTGCTCAATCCGAAGTGTGTGCAAGAAGCGAGGTGACGCTTCTGGGGCATCAGTCATGAATTTCTAGACTGGGGCCAGTCTCTGACCTTCAGATTTCTCCACAGTCGTTCTCGCTTAGCCTGAGTGGACTTTGAAACAGCCTACAGATCCAGGAAAAAACCCTACCCTGGCCCGGAATTGAACCCAGAGGCTCCTTCTAAGAGGTGGGCTCATTAAACCTACACCATGAGGCCAGCTACTGGGAAATGTAGGAGAGTTCCAGCCCTGCATAGTAAGAGTTGAGTGAAAGAAGAAGAAGAGGATTGTGAAGCGTGAGAAATGAAATACTCCCTTAAAACCAAACCAAACCAAACCCCATGGCAATACAGCCCTTGAAGGGCCTTGGTCTACTAAGCGACCGCTACTCAGCCCTGAAGTCCTTCAGATTACGAGGTGTCGTGTGGTCAGCACGACGAATCCTCTCGGCGATTATTCTTGGCTTTCTAGACCGAAATACTCCCTTGGTCTCTAGTATTTAACTTCAATAGGGTCATGCAAATATTATTGACCCGGGGAGGTTAGATAGACAAAGTAATATGAATAGTGTTTCACAAGTAAGTGGAAGCAGTGCCGAGCTCAATTAGGGACCCTGTGGTCAACAGCCCATGTTCTCCAGTTGAGAGCCCCTGAAGATTGGCAGAGACTCAAGCTACTGTAATGCATTCATATGAGTTCGCTGATCCATTAAGCAAAAACAAGAAATACAAACGTGTGCGTCCACTGTTTCCTTCAGAAATGATCAGTAAATACACGTGCATCTACTTATACATTCAGCAATAACCCCGTATGATTAGGTATTAAAATTAAACATTTTATATTGAGAATTCGGTAGTAATTCTTAGATCTTGGTTATTGAGATACTGTGGCGGAGTTAACGCATTATTTAGAGGTGTTTACTGGGGTATTAGTGGCGGAGATGGATATTTTGCCCAGTGTGATGTCGAAATAAATATTTTAGGTGTAACTTAATTGGTACAAAAACGTATTTTTTTATTTATTGGTACAGGAAATAAAACCCACAGACCTAGCTCCCTCTGTGAGTCCCTCTAAGGGAGCGCAGCTCATTGGTAGAAGGTCCTTGCGGTTTAGGTATTTTAATGTCTTCGTTTTATTTTCCACGATCTATTTTTACAGCTTTCATAAGCGCTGAGATGCCGGAATTTCGCCCCGTACTATTCTTTTTCGTGTTGGAAAAGCTAGCCACATGAGGGAGGTGTATTTGATCGTCTTCAGAAACCACTACACTTGCTAGAGGCTTTACGTCGCACCGACACAGATAGGTCTTATGGCGACGATGGGATAGGAAAGGCTTAGGACTTGGAAGGAAGCGGCCGTGGCCTTAATTAAGGTACAGCCCCAGCATTTGCCTGGTGTGAAATGGGAAACCACGGAAAACCATTTTCAGGGCTGCCGATAGTGGGATTCGAACCTACTATCTCCCGGATGCAAGCTCACAGCCGCGCGCCTCTACGCGCACGGCCAACTTGCCCGGTACCACTACACTGAGCCAGGATCGAACCCACAAGCTATAGTTGAATAGCCCAGCGTTTATACCGTCTACGCCAGTCAGACCCATTTTTGCGATTATACTGGTTTGTCTAATTGTCAATTTTATCTGTCGAAGTAAGTTATGTTGACACTTAATAGAAATAAAAAGCACTTTATTATCCTCTAAACGATAGACTACATGTGAAAAGATACTGAGGACCGAATACCAAATGGGATCACTAATTTTTAATAATGGGTGGTGAAGTAAGATCGATGATCGGACCACCAGTATTGGAGACGGCTGATATGGCCTGCATACCGCACACTCAATTCCTGCCACAACCTCCACTTGAAATCGATCGTGGGCAAGTACCGACTGCTATTTAACTCGCCGTGTAAATCAGTGCGGCCGCAGCACCAATTACTGAATACCTGTTCAACACTTTAATAGATATCACTCCCTTCCCGATAATTTCACCCGTAAAAATTTGTGTGTGGGTTGCGAACACTTAACGTTCCTCCAAATTCAGATCCAGTCGAATTTCTGAGAAGGCATAGTTCTTGTCCTTTAACCTATTTAATAATAATAATAATAATAATAATAATAATAATAATAATAATAATAATAATAAACACCATTATGATGATAATGATTAACTATTTAGTGCTCAAACTGGAGATGGGTTATGTGGTACTTTTGAAAGAGATGAGCAACATGTTGATACATTTAAACCTTTGTACGGATAGCTTCATGACAGATATTCCGATCATTTAAATCAGGAAATCAACTATGTAAGCCCTTCAGAATCGCTTTTAGTGCCGATTTCTAACGACCTTGATTAGATCTAATGAGGATGTAATTGCTAAGGGTTCATCTCGACCAGATTATGGTAAGTCAATTGAATTTCAATTCAGCGCGTCAATTAAGTGGAACATGAATTCAGTGAGAGGGATGTCGCAACAGTTTCTCGTAACGATTCCATTAAACATACACGGCTCAGATAATATCTTCTAAAATTGAACATGAACATTTAGATACGTTCAAACCTGAGAAATAACTTACGTTTTCTATACAAATTCGGAATAACTACACTGAAATTGCTGAAAACACAATATTAACAGATAGAATTCACTCACTCTGCCAATCTCCAGGGGCTCTCAACTGGAGAACATGGGCTGTTGACGACGGGGTCCCTACCAGAGCCCGGCACCGCTTCCACTTACTTGTGAAACGCTTCTCATATTACTTTATATAACCTCCCTCGGTCAATAATACTTTTATCACCCTATTGGAGTTGAATATGAGAGACCAAGGGAGTATTTCATTTTTCACGCTTCACAGTACTCTTCTTCTTTTTTCACTCAACTCGTACTATGCAGGGTTGGAACTCTTCTACTTTTTCCAGTGGTGTAGGTTTAATGAGCCCACCTCCTACAAGGAACCTCTGGGTTCAATTCCGGGCCAGGGTAGGGATTTTTTTTCTGAATCTTTAGGCTGTTTCAAAGTCCACTCAGGCTGTGCGAGAACGACTGAGGTGAAATCTGAAGGTCAGAAACTGGCCCCAGTCTAGAAATTCATGACTGATGGCCCAGAAGATCCTCCGCGTTTACCACGCGTCACCTCGCTTTTTGCAGACACTTCGGACTGAGCAGTGGTTGGTCACTTGGTAGGCCAAGGCCCGTTAAGGACGCAGGGGGTTGGGTTGTTGGGTTATTTGCTTGTTCCTTCACTTGCTCGTTCGTTTGATAATAAGAAGGTATGTTTAACGGGTTGTACTTTACTTTAAAACAATAATGACCACCAACACAATCACCGCACTCTGATAGTCATTCTGGACGTTACAGATCATTGTAACCTATATCATTTACACACCCATCTCCGCAATGTTCGTGCACTAACTCCCTTCTAAACTGGACCATACCTTCTAGGTGCTTCACCTATTTTGCCAGTGACTATATTTCAAAGCCCTGGCATCGGTTAAGTCCGTTAGCAGTTAGAACAAAAATAAGTTATAAACTGATAGAGAAATTACGATGGAATTGGTTGGAGGCTAGAATAAAAGAAGTACCCTACTGCGTGCAATGTACAGAGAAGCTCACGAACAGCACAACGGTACGCCTATTCAACTAACTGCACTCAATCCTTTCCCATTGTAAAAGTTTCAATGTATGGTTTATTTCTTGCATTCAGTGAAAAGCTCAGAGAATTACAGTCCTAAAACTGGCAGCACAAAATCTTTGAGGTAGGTCAAAACAACCTAAACGCATTCCACGAAAATTCGAGTACATAAACTATTCTTGTGTTAGATTTTCCCTTTGATGTAATACTGTACGATAATATCTCCCCAGCTTTCTCCGAAATCACCTGGTTTTATTTAAAAGAGTGACATAATCTTAAACCTGGCATAGTGTAATAATAATAATGTTAATAATAATAATAATAATAATAATAATAATAATAATAATAATAATAATAATAATAATAATTTTCCTTTCGGGCGTTCTTTTCTACTTATCTGGGGCTGTCACTAATGTGGACTGAGCATTGATTTACGACAGGATGCCCTTCTCGAATTCAGTTGAATCATGGCTGAGAAATGATATAATGGATGCAGAAATATTCTCACGGAACTGGAGTGTGTATCGTACAGATAGGATAGGAATGGTAGGAAGGGTAGTATTCATTCTGGTGAAAGAAGAATTTGTAAGCTACGAAAAAGTTAAGGATGACAAACATGAAATTCTGGGTGTCAGGCTCATCTATAAACATAATTGGCAACTTGATGTCTTTGGAGTGTACAGATCGGAAAAGGGTAGCGCGGACGCTGATTCAGAATTATTTGATAAGATAATCAGCTATGTGGGGAACGATAAGGAAAGGAACGTGATTGTAGCGGGTGATCTCAATTTACCAAATGTCAATTGGGAAGGTAATGCGAACGACCGGAAGCATGACCAGCAAATGGCAAATAAGTTAATATGCGAAGGGCACCTGATTCAGAAAGTGATGGAACCAACTAGAGGGAAGAATATTTTCGATGTGGTGTTGATAAAACCAGATGATCTCTATAGAGAAACCGAAGTAATATATGGTATTAGTGATCACGAAGCTATTTCTGTCGTAGTTAAAAATTAATGTGAAATGTGAAAGAAAGGTATTAAAATTAGGACTGTTAGGCAGTACCATATGGCTGATAAAACAGGCATGAGAGAGTTTTTAAAAAGCAACTATGATTGCTGGAAAATGGTAAATAAAAATATAAAATTGTAAAGCAATTGTTGAAGAATGTGAAAATAGGTTTGTACCTTTAAAGGTGGTAGGGAATGGTAAAGATCCACTATATTATAACAGAGAAGAAAAGAGACTAAGAAGGAAGTGAAGGTTGGAACGAAATAGAGTTAGAAATGGTTATGGAAGTAAGGAGAAATTGAAGGAACTTACTAGGAAATTGAATCTAGCAAAGAAGTCAGCTAAGGATAACATGACGGCAATCATAATTGGTGGTCATACAAATTTTAGTGAAAAATGGAAGGGTGTATATAGGTACTTTAAGGAAGAAACAGGTTCAAAGAAGGGCATTCCAGGAATCATTAATGAACGAGGGGAGTGTGTATGCAAGGATCTTCAAAAGGCAGAAGTATTCAGTCAGCAGTATGTAAAGATTGTTGGTTGAAAGGATAATGTCCAGATAGGGGATGTGAGTAATACTAAAGAAGTATTAAAATTTACCTATGATAACAATGACATTTACAGTAAGATACAAAAGTTGAAAACTAGAAAAGCAGCTGGAATTGGTAAGATTTCTGGGGATATACTAAAGGCAATGGGTTGGGCTACAGTACCATATCTGGAATACTTATTTGATTATTGTTTGGTTGAAGGAGCTGTACCAAATGAATGCAGAGTTGCTATAGTAGCCCCTGTGTACAAAGAAAAGGGTGATAGACATAAAGCTGAAAATTACAGGCCAGTCAGTTTGACATGCATTGCATGTAGGCTTTGGGAAAGCATTCTTTCTGATTTTATTAGACATGTTTGCGAAATTAATAACTGGTTTTACAGAAGGCAGTTTGGGTTTAGGAAATGTTATTCCACTGAAGCTCAGCTTGTAGGATTTCAGCAAGTTATAGCAGATATCCTGGATTCAGGAGGCCAAATGGACTGTATTGCCATTGACCTATCTAAGGCATTTGATAGGGTAGATTATGGAAGACTACTGGCAAAAATGAGTGCTATTGGACTGGAAGAAAGAGTGACTGAATGGGTGGCTATATTTCTAGAAAATAGAACTCAGAGAATTAGAGTAGGCGAAGCTTTATCTGACCCCGTAATAATTAAGAGGGGAATTCCTCAAGGCAGTTTATTGGTCCTTTATGGTTTCTTATATATATCAATGATATGTGCAAAGAAGTGAAATCACAGATAAGGCAGTTTGCAGATGATGTTATTGTGTACAAAGTAATAAATAACTTACAAGATTGTGAGCGACTGCAGGGTGACCTCGATAGTGTTGTGAGATGGACGGTGGGCAATGGTATGATGATAAACTGGGTTAAAAGTCAGGTTGTGAGTTTCACAAATAGGAAAAGTCCTCTCAGTTTTAATTACTGCGTTGATGGAGTGAAAGTTCCTTTTGCTGATCATTGTAAGTACCTAGGTGTTAATATAAGAAAAGACCTTCATTGGGGTAATCACATAAAAGGGATTGTAAATAAAGGGTACAGATCTCTGCACATGGTTATGAGGGTATTTAGGGGTTGTAGTATGGATGTAAAGGAGAGGGCATATAAGTCTCTGGTAAGACCCTAACTAGTGTATGGTTCCAGTGTATGGGACCCTCACTAGGCTTACTTGATTCAAGAATTGGAAAAAATCCAAAGAAAAGCAGCTCGATTTGTTCTGGGTGAATTCCGACAAAAAATAGCGTTACGAAAGTGTTGCAAAATTTGGGCTCGGGAAGACTTGGGAGAAAGGAGACGAGCTGCTCGACTGAGTGGTATGTTCCGAGCTGTCAGCGGAGAGATGGAGTGGGAGGACATCAGTCGACGAATAAGTTTGAGTGGTGTCTTTAAAAGTAGGAAAGATCACAATATGAAGGTAAAGTTGGAATTCAAGAGGACAAATTGGGGCAAATATTCGTTTGTAGGAAGGGGAGTTAGGGATTGAAGTAACTTACCAAGGAAAATGTTCAATAATTTTCCAATTTATTTGCGATCATTTAAGAAAAGCTTAGAAAAACAATAGATAGGGAATCTGCCACCTGGGCGACTGCCCTAAATGGAGATCAGTAGGGACTGATTGTGATTGATTGTTGTCTATATGGAGGTATGTATTCACTATTGCTATGAGATGAGGGAGACTGATGAACCACACAGTTTCTGCGGAATATTTTTTCTGGTTCCAAGCTTGGCGACTGTTTCACTAAGATGTTTTTTGAAGCTTAGTGTCCTAAAGTAACTTCCAGATACTTGCGACATTTATTATGTGAAAATAATCTATTTTCAAAGTAGGTATGCAGTTTTCTATTGGCCAGTTTGTTGTTAAGATGGAAATACGATTCTTCTGTCTTGGCGGCACTAGGCTGTAACCTCCAATTACGAAAATATTTGCTCATACTTGATAGGTCCTTGGTTAGTGTGTCCTCTGTAACTTGTAAGATTCTATGACTGACAGCATGGGTCCAATCATCAGCGTATCCAAACTTTATGGATATGGTTGCTGGAATAGCTGCTATAAATAGATAATAAATATAATGGGAGTTAGTACAGAACCTTGAGCAAGACCCTCATTGAGCTTCCTCTGTGAGTTCGTCTTGTAATATTTGTGTACTTTTTTTTTCTAATTTCTTGTTCATTTCGTAAAAATATTGTGCTTTATATTATGATCCACATTCGTATTAAACTTCAAGGAGCAATTCCAAAATTTGATGCTTAAAAAATACAATGGCCAGTAGTGGATTACGCAATAATAATTTAGTAAATAGAAATTTAAAATTTATATTATAATACACTGACAAGGAACAATACCGAAAGTGCACATTCCGATTCTGTTTAAGCCAGTGTCACCGTCGCCATAAGACCTACTTGTGTCGGTGCGAGGTGAAGCCACTAGAAACAAAAAAAAAAATAACCAGTGTCACCAAAAGTACTTTCAAAATGATGAACAACGATACCCAATTCGTCGGCAATCATCAGTGCTCAACAGTAAAAATGTATGAATATCGTTGTAAGCTAGTAAATAACAAGGAACATGAAAAAGTGGTTTAAGTAACTGGTAAAGCTACATAATTTTGGCAATAATGATAATTGAAAGAAAAAGTGAGAGAAGCAAAAATATTTTTCTTATCACCAACAACAGATTAAGAAGTGAAAGTCCTCACAATCATGGCATTTGGTTTCTCTATTCGAGAAAATTAATTGAACTGGATTTTTGAAAGTTGAAGATCCTTCTTCAGTGAAGCCTCATTTTATTAGGTATACCTTAATATGTCTATAAATATAGGTGAAGGTGTACGAGGGACTGCAGTTTGATAATGTTCATTCGTTGATGAAGATTTTCATCCAGGTCATCCATTAGGTCATGGCTAGAATATTTTCAAAGTAAATCAACGAGCATCATTATGGATTTGTTTTAACCATTTCCATAGTTATAATTTTCGTCTGATAGAGGATGGACATTTTATTAATCTTTGCAATCTGCATCACAATACAAATGTCAGTTACACCTGTAAATAGTAACAAATCAGGAACAAAAGGGTTTCTTAAGAAGATTAGCGTTGTGATATCCAATAAACCGTATGGTAATAATCAATTAAAGTACATTCGAATATGAGTAACATTCGGAAACTGAATATTTGTACTCAAATAAGCGTTTTTAACAATGAGAAAATACGAGTGACATTGTTCACCTGAGTATTGATCTTTGCCGACAATTCAAGATTTATTGTTCATCATTTTCAAAGAATACTCAGTGATACTAATTTCATCATAATCGATTAGTTATAAGATCACTGTAAGCTATAAATACGTAATTGACCGAGCTCGATAGCTGCAGTCGCTCAAGTGCGGCCAGTATACAGTATTCGGGAGACAGTGGGTTCGAACCCTACTGTCGGCAGCTCTGAAGATGGTTTTCAGTGGTTTCCCATTATCACACCAGGCAAATGCTGGGGCTGTACATTAATTAAGGCCACCGCTGCGCCGCTTCCTTCCCATTCCTAGCCCTTTCCTATTCCAATGTCGCCATAAGACCTATCTGTGTCGGCGGGACGTAAAGCAACTTGTGAAAAAACAGAAAACGTAATTGCAAGATTTAATTGTAAACAAAATTAATTTATCATATTTTAACTGTTGGTGAATGAATGGTTGGGCAGAACAGGGAGCTTCATCACTTGAGTCTCACCATGAAACATAAAAGAAGGCGGTGAAGGTGGAGACAAACTTGATCCAGTTATTTTGATGATTTTATATGGTTCATATTCCATGTCCTCTTGTGATGCTTTTAGATCACTGGTTGTTTTATTCAGTGTGGATGCTATATTAAGGAGATCAGTAGCCTAATATACGAATCGTACCTAACTCATTTAAAATCAAATTTCTTCTTTCATATTCCCTCATTAGAACATATTAAGAAACACACACACACACACACACACACACACACACACGCAAATTACGAAATTATACAAGTTGAATATGTGACTGTGTGACCATTCTAGGGAATGTAGCATGAATATCCGTCTTTTCACACAGGTGGAAAAACGAGAAAATCGTAGACATGCCTAACTATTCCTTTTTAAGAAATCTAATGAGCAAGGCCTGACTTTGTACGATCCAACCTGGCGATACACTTCCCTGTCTTCCCAGCCTCCTTTTATGTTCAATATTATGTATGTGAGGAAGTGATCCCTCGACTAAATGGAAGATTAAATACGAGTATATCCTACAGGGCAATCGATCCGCTTTTGTATTTCAGAACTCTAAGCCCGGCAACTTCGCACTTCCTTAATGGCAGAACTTCAAGAAACTTGCGCATATTACATTAGTTTACGCCAGTAGAAAAGAGCTTATATCACGGTTAATGTCTCAGGAAGAACAAAGCAGAAACTTATTCGCTTATCATTATGTAGAACAATAATTCAATTATCAATAACTAATTATTATTATTTTATGAGACCTTGTACGATATACGACAAATCAAACAACACTGAAATTATTGCTCGCCTACAGTCCACGTTCCTCTAACAATGAAGTATTCAATTATTGTACCGGGTGTGCAAAATAACACTGTGACGGAAACGACTGACGCGGAATTGGCCCTTGTTGAAGAACAGGATAACTGCCCATCACAGGAAATGCTGGAAATCGTCATTTCGATGCACCAATCGTTTGCTGTCACATGTCTGCGAGTGCACATCTACCGCATCCTCTGTCACCATTATGCATCAAAAAATTCCCGTCAGTACGTCGAAAAGCCGTTGCGTAATATCAACATTGTGTGGGGTGCGTAATGTCTGGTGTCCGCACCGTAACACGATTATTTCACAATATTAATTCTAACCGGTATGTCCAGACACTGTTTAATCCATATGTGGATCAACTCACGGTAGATGAATGACTGTATGGATTTCTTCATGAAGACGGGCATCACCACACACCACCTTGACAAGTTTGTCACGAGTGCATGAGTGTTCGGTGAGTCGAGGACAAACAGCAAAGGAAGTGTAAACAACTGGCCACCTCGGTCGCCCGATCTCTCTCCCTCTGATTTTGACCTGTGGGGAAATTGAAGGATAAGGTGTACTCAAATAATGCTCACACACTGGAATAGCTACAGCAGAACATTGAAAACGCTATTGCTGCTACCCATAGGGCGGAACTGATACTCGTGTCTCATAGTTTGATACATCGACCACAGCGCTGCATGGTGGCCATTCCCAGCATCTCCTGTGGTAGTCATTAACAAGGGCCCATCCCGCATCAGTCCTATTGTAAATATTTTCTGGGCCAGTTTTAGTTTACCCACCTGTATACGATAGGTTGAAATATTTTGAATTCGGCGTTATGCTGTTTTCTGGAGTTCGCAACAGAGGAGAAGGTGTTTACCCTGGAATATTACTCGTATTTCCGGTCATACTGAGTGTAGCATCAAAATGGGCCGAGTTTACTTCACGATAAAGAACAGTAAGAAGAGCAATTTAATAAGGAGGCACAAAATGAATGACAAGTTTCGTCATACGGGATCAGTCGTATTTAAACGAAAGGGGACAACAGGGCACCCAATGACCGTCACCGCAAACGAGAATCATAGATGATTTCTCCAGCGGGCGTTACATTTTCCAAAGCGTAGTCTATGACGAACGTCACTAAAACTCGGTTTGAGCGACAGATCTGTTCGGTGGATGTTTAAAGAACTGGGTGGATTTGCAAAATCCATTCAAGTTGCTCATCTCCAATGAGCCCGATTACACTTTTGCAGCCGTGTTATCCATGGCGTATGTTGATACAGATTTATTTTTCTGTATATGACTTTTGATGAAAGTCATACTCACACATGGCTACATCTACCGACAAACAATTCGCATTTTTTGGGTTTGGTGTCGTTATATAGAAACTACTACATAGTGAATGGGTTACGATTTGGTGTGCTGTGCCCGGCCATGCTGTGCCCGGCCACATTAGGTGCGGGCCCGTATTTTACGGAGGCTCCTGCAAGGAATTCGAAAACAGTGGAACAGAAAGTATCCAGAGAGCTTATAACGACCCCATTCGTGTTGAATTTGCACCGTTTCTGTCGCGCCAGAAACTCACTCCTCCTACGATAATGGATGCAGCAAGATTTCAGTGTCGTTGTCACATACTGCAGATTAGACCAGTGTTTCCCGAACTCTTTGTCTGAAGTACCATGTTCTGTGTTCCATTTTCTTTTAAATGCAATACTACCAAGACATAAATTGTAAATACAATGAGAAAAATAAATGTTTAACGATTGAATGGTACTATGAAAAAAATGTATGATTTGTTGGTGGCTAAGGTAAGTAATATTTTTTATATCAAATGTGGGTAGAATAAATATAACAGAAAATAACAATGATAATATCGATAATGAGATATTTGAGCTTGAATTGCTGACACTAATTAATTTATAACAAACTGAATTTTGCTCAGTATAAGACTTGGGAATATCCCTACACGCAGTCTGTTGCTGTATTTGACTTTAAACAACACAATATTTGAAAATCCTTCTTCGCATAAATATGTCTTCGAAAAGACCGCCACAAGCTTGATTGCCCTCTCGGCGAGCTCGGTGTTTTCACATCATCCTTAATCCAGAAATAATAAGGAAAATATTTAGAAAATTATATTTGACAGCGCTTACTAAGCTTGAGATAATAGTACCACAACGGTTGGCTTCCGACCTTTAAGGACAACGTTAATCGGGGTCAAAAAATGTGAAAATTTCTTAAGTTTCTTCATATCGACTTCTGAACGTGAATTCCGACACACAAAACGTAAATATTTGAATAAAGTATCTTGTACTCAACGTAATGGCACCATTACGGTAGACTTAGGACAATTAGGGCAGAAGTTACATGTCTGGAAAGTTTTCAAAATAACCAAACGTATTGAAATATAATTAATTATCCTTGTCATTATAAGACCAGCCAGACAAGTTAATTCGCAAAAATTATTATCAAAAACGTAATAGTACCGGGCGAGTTGGCCGTGCGCGTAGAGGCGCGCGGCTGTGAGCTTGCATCCGGGATATAGTAGGTTCGAATCCCACTATCGGCAGCCCTGAAGATGGTTTTCCGTGGTTTCCCATTTTCACACCAGGCAAATGCTAGGGCTGTACCTTAATTAAGGCCACGGCCGCTTCCTTCCAACTCCTAGGCCTTTCCTATCCCATCGTCGCCATAAGACCTATGTGTGTCGGTGCCACGTAAAGCCCCTAGCAAAAAAAACCGTAATAGCATTAATGATAAATCCAGTTAATCGAATTTTATTTCTCTACTAGCAAATATACCCGTGCTTCGCTACGGTATTATATCTTGTATATGGAGTTCTATGTATGTTTCTGTATGCGCAGTGAGTAAGATTATATTAAATTGCATGTCTCTTAGCGCTATCAGAGAAACAAACCTGGGAGGATCCCATAAGTTGTTTCCGATGTAAGGTGCACGTTGGGAAAAGTTTGATGGTAATGGAAGGTCACATTTCCTACAGCCATTCACAATGGAGTTTGGGAGTTTCTATAATAAACGCAGGCTCACTTGCTACGTGCCATTCACAACGGAGATGTATACTTTCTATAATAATGACAGGTGTCATTTCCTAATGGCAATCACAATCGAGCTGTAGAGATATTATAATCGAGAAATGCTGCGCTATCTAAAGTATAAAGAATCGAGATACAACTATAAGGCATAGGAACAAAGTTGAAGATTCCTCCAAATTGAGGAGCGATCGTTTAGAAAGTAGTTACCACGAAACGAAGGACGGCAAATAATTGAAATTGCCTCCATATTTCGACATTTTCTGGGCCTTAAAAGAAATACATTTATTAGCCCGGAACTTTCTCTCAAGCGAAAGAGTGTTAGTGATCAGGCGAAGTTATATACATTACAAACGTTGTTTAATATAAAGCGACGTTTCTCACACAGTGCACGGATTTTTCAGAAAATCAATAGTATAAGAGAAAACGGAACAAACATATAGTGTTTCACCATAAATCCCCATTCTGTTGAGTGATTGTTAAATAATGTGCATACTTAAACATTCTCCTGGACGAGTGTACCCTATATACGAAGTTTGGTCGATATCTATCCAGTTCTTTCGCTATGATGGTGGAACAGACCTACAAACAGACAAACAGACACGAAAGCTAAAATCCACTGATACGGACTACTTATTGTCTTGTTTTATATGGCGGGACTCAGGCTATGAAGCCTGCTGTTCTGTCCGACCAGCTAGGAGGAGCTAGGGACTGAAATAATTTACCGAAGGAGATGTTCAAAACATTTCCAAATTCTTTGCAACTATTTAAGAAAATACTAGGTTAAAACAGTAGGAAAGATCACGATATGAAAATAAAATTGGAATTCAAGATGACAAATAGGGGCACTACGGTGCCATTTGTCTCTTACTGTACTTATTATTATCGGCCACTTGTAAATAAAACTGTATTGAAATTGACTATATATCGTGTCTTTCGTTTCTATCAAACTGAAGTAAATGAAACAGGGCTCTGCGAGTGTCGGAGAAATACGAACTACCACACACATCTATAATTGTCAACTATGCCCGTCCATTGTACAGTTGAAAGAGATTACCCAAGCGACCGAAGAGGGAATTGCTGTCGTTGATTATTTATCGGACTCAGTGTGACAGAAACAATTATATTTCTACCTTGGTGTACCATGTATTTTGTGTAATTTATGGTTTATGTACATTAATTTGTACTGTTCATATTGTATCAACACTTTCACACGAAATGTTAGTATAATTAAGTATCCAACATGTCTTCTATATCAGCCAAAGTCAATCGATATTTTAACTCGTCTTACATTTCACCCCAAGTCAGACTTGTGTCGGAAACTCACAAAATTCAGAAGGACAGCCCCTCATCTGTTCCCACCCGTATATGTTTAGTCAGTTTATAATGTAGATATGTTTAGAAATATTGTTTAAAAATAACTTACATTAAAATAATATAATCAATCAGTCACTACTGATCTGCGTTTAGGGCAGTCGCCCAGGTGGTAGGGATTGCAAAGCAATCGGAAATTCATTGAACATATCCCATTCCTACAAATGAATATTTGACCCAATTTCTCCACTTGAACTCCAACTTCATCTTCATATTGTGAACTTTCACACTTTTAAAGACACCGCTCACACTTTTTCGTCTACTAATGTCATTTCACGCCATCTCTCCACTGGCAGCTCGGAACATACCACTTAGTCGAACTGCTCGTCTCCTTTCTCTCAAATCTTCCCAGCCCAAACTTTGCAACATTTTTGTAATGCTACTCTTTTGTCGGAAATCACCCAGGACAAATCGAGTTGCTTTTGTTTGGATTTGTCCAGTTCTTGAATCAAGTAATCCTGGGGAGGGTCCCATACACAGGAACCATACTCTATTTGGGGTCTTACCAGAGACGTATTTGCCCTCTCCTTTACATATATACTAGAACCCCTAAATACCCTCATAACCATGTGCAGAGATATGTACCCTTTATTTACAATCTCATTCATGTGATTACCCCAATGAAGATCTTTCCTTATATTAACACCTAGGTACTGACATCATCATCATCATCATCATCATCATCATCATCATCATCATCATCATCATCATCATCATCATCATCATCATCAATCATCAATCATCATCATCATCATCATCATCATCATCATCATTTCCCTTTATCCAGCTGTAGCCGTGTAGGGGAAAATATGGTTCCTCACCACTTTCTTCGGTCTTTCCACCACTCCTCTTCCAACACTGTGTCCCAGTCTGGGTTTCTTCCTATAATACTGCATTGGATTGTGTCCTTCCATCTCAATCGTGGTCGCCCACGGCCTCTCCTTCCTTGCATTTGCATTTCCATCACCTTTTTTGGCATTCGGCACTCATTCGCTTTATGTGCCCAAACCATAAAATGCCTTTGAGTGTAGTGAGCCCTTCGTAACAATAGCTTATATGGACAAAGCAGATATGGTGCCTCTAAGTACTGACAATGATCCTCAAAAAGAACTTGCACCCTATCAACGCTGTAATTAAAAGTGAGAGGACTTTTCCTATTTGTGGAACTCACATCCTGACTTTTAACCCCGTTTACCACCATACCATTGCCTACTGTCTATCTCACATTATCGAGGTCATTTTGCAGTTGCTCGTAATATTGTAACTTTGTTATTACTCTATACAGAATAATACTATAAATTACAGAATTGGCCCTTGACATCGTTAGTTAGTTTAACTGGCCATTTTATTATCCGACGAAATGTCCAAACCCGATCAAACAGTGTAAGAGGAGTCCACTGTATATTAGGCCTCTGCGGTATTTCCAAACATTTGGGAAGTACAATAATTAAAAAGTCGATATGAACGTATGTGCTAGGGTCTGTCGTTTATGAGCTATGCCTCTTTTAGTTATTAGCTGCGAGGGTGAACCAAAAAGTAAGTTACTCTTCCAAATTATGGCCATTCAGCAAACCACCTACATATAGGCAACACGGCTATGAAAACATACAATGTAAGTTCATTTTTCCACCAGAGTCTCTGAGATACTGTAAACATTTCTCGGAAATATAAACCAACTTTTCGGTTCCGGATGCGTAGAAATCCCCTCCAGTGGGATATACCCACCTGGAGAAGCTGCATTCACCTCCGTAACGTTTCGAAAAATTGAGCGCCGTGTGATTTTGTTGCTCGATAACACAGCACCTCACACGGCTCGCCAAACTTTCGAACTGCTGCATCGATTCAAGTGGAGGGTATGGCAACGTCCTCCATGCAGTCCAGACTTAGCGCCATGCGATTATCATGCGTTCGGTAAGCTGAACAAGGATATAGGTGGATGACGATTCGGGAAGGGTAAGGAGGTGAGAGCAGTAGTCTCCAGGTGGTTACACAATGTTGGAGGTGATTTATATGCATCAGGAATCGAAAAGTTGGTTGATCGTTCCCAGAAATGTTTTCGATCTTTTGGAGACTATGTGGTAAAGTGAACTTACAATGTATGTTGTCATAGCCGTGTTGCCTATGTGTAGGTGGTTTCATAAATGGCCATAACTTGGAAGTGTATCTAACTTCTTGATTCGCCCTCGTAGAATGTGGTGTGATGATAGTGCTTAGAATTACGTTTGGAGTCATGAATGTCGTTACGGACGTTGTACTACTTCGTCAGCGTATAGAACAAGGCTGCCATCCATGTCTGCTGTGTTCGAACGTATCCTACAATCAATGAGGTGGTGTGTTCAAGTGACGTGCATTCAGGCGCATGGTGGGCATCTTGAGGACTTCCTGTATTAGATATGGAGTATACCTGCTGGTACACCAACATGGCGACAGCTACTCGACATGGCAAGTGCCAAGTAAAGCATCGTAGGGCATAAATCCATTGGGACTTTTTGTGTTCTTGTCGGGTTTACTAACCACCCTTCGATTTCTTCTGACACCTTTCGGAACAGACAGTATATAATGTGTATGAACTGCACAACATGAACAGAACAAAGTACCTTAATATTTTGTTATTAACCCCTTATATACCACACCCCCACTGTATTTCGTGGATGGTGGAATACATCCGTGGTATCTCCTGCCGGTAAGAGGTGACTTTAAGGAGGAATATGAGGTGGTGATCATTGTTTTAACGGCAACCATCCTCTATTAGCACTAATTAAAGAGGAAGAGGTACGATCCTTGGAAACATTAAAAGAGTCGGTAAATGAAAAGAAGTGTCACAAAGGGCGTGAAAATGAAAGACTCCTCAGGCTTCGTAAACTTAATGCTGTCGAGGTAGGAAGAGAAATAAGAATTGATCAAGAGAGGTAAGATAACCAAAATTAAAGTGAGGAGACTGATGTAAGTAAGTGGAAACAATGTCAGGTTCGGCTAGAGCCCCATGGTTGCCAAGCACGCTCCCAAGTTGAATGCCCTCAGGTCCTCTTTTAGTCACCTCTTACGACGGGCTGGAGATACCTTGGATGTATTCTGCCACCGCCACTCACAATGGGAGCGGGACAAGATGTTCCCAATTAGAAGGAGATGAGTTGGCACCACTGTTCCCTTAGCTGAGTTTGGCATTGCTTCCTCGTACTTGTGCTAGTCTCCTCACGGTCATCATTCGTATCTTCCCTCTCTAGGCCAAGTCTTGTTTTCTTCCTACCCCGACGACATTGGCTTTGCGACAAGGGATTCTTTAAGTTTAATGTCCTTCATGGCCCTTCTTCTTCCATCGATACCTTCACTCTTCGAAGGACTGGACCCCATCGTTGACTTTGTTTTTTCTACTTGTTTAACATCGCACTAACACACCGTATGTTTTCGGCGATCGACGGATCGGAAAGGTTTAGGATTAGGAAGGTAGCGGCCATGGTTTTAACTGAGGTATAACCCCATTATTTGCCTGGTGATAAAATGGGAGACCACAGGAAACCATCTTCAGGGCTGCCGACTGTGGGATTCGAACCCACTCTCTCCCAAATGAAAGCTTACAGCTGCGCGACGCTGTCAGCATGACCGTCTAGCACGGTTCTTTGCCTTTTCTTCTCAATAGTGCTAACACAGGATGGTTGGCCAATTGTACTTTCTCGTAAAACATTAATCACTCTATATTTGAACACAATAAAGCCTCCGTGGCTCAGGCGGCAGCGCGTCGCTGGGTTCCGTGGTTCAAATCCCGGTCACTCCACGTGAGATTTGTGCTCGACAAAGTGGAGGCGGGACAGGATTTTCTCCGGACACTCCGGTTTTCCCTGTCATCTTTCAATCCAGCAACACTCTCCACTATCATTTCATCTGTTAGTCATTTATCATTGCCCCAGAGGAGTGCGGCAGGTCTCGGCAGCGGGGACCATTCCCATCCTCGCCGCAAGATGGGGCTTCATTCATTCCGTCCCTCACCCGGTCACTGACTGGAAAACAGATTGTAGGTTTTCATTTGAACTCAGTAAAGTCATACCTTCTCCTTTTTCTCCAGAATCCGGGGCAGTTTAGAATACTTAGCAGTCCACTGGATGGTCAAGGTCATATGGTCTACGAATACTACCCCGACATGTAGCTCTTTCCTGTTTCTAAACAGGAACCTGAAGCCTATAGCTATTGTTTAGTCATGACATTAACTTGTTAGTCTCCATTCACAACGTATTTCTAAACATAATAATCTCTAATTCTGTACACCGGGCCGATGACCTTAGATGTTACGCCCGTTTAAACAACAAGCAAGCATAATTCTGTACAACCTGCTGTAATATGGTAGAGGGGAATTGACTGTTTGCCCTTTGAATCCACAGAGTAATACGGTTTAGAAACGTGCATCAGTGAAATCAATATATGTATTGCTTGCAGCAACATACTTTCCCATGGGTGAGCTCTCACTTCAGCCACTGACATTTGCTTTTATCGAACGGCGATATAATAGGGAATGTGTGCGTATCATCAAGGGTAACAGACTATACTTTATTACCTGCTGTGTACCCGCCGTTGACGAGTTATTCGCAATCGGTGAAATTAAATTATGACTCCCTTCTGAAAAGTTAACCTACAATATCGTACACGAAGGGCAGGTGCTACAGGAAGTGGAGATACATATCTCCCCCAGTGGATTGTCACTGGATTGTGCTGTGAAGCAGGATTGCAGTGGTGTCTCAGTCGCACACTAGACGCCAGCATCTTTGAGAAATGTGGCACCGAGCGAATGGTTTGTAAAACATAGCTGTCAGCTTACATTTGGGAAATGGGGGGTTCGGACCCGTCTGTCGGCAGCCCTGAAGATGGATTCCCATGATTTTCCATTTTCACACCAGGTAAATGCTGGAGTTGTGCCTTAATCAAGAGTATGGTGTGTTCCTTCCCATTCATAACCATTTCCTATACCATCGCTCCTATAATACCTATCCTTTGTGCGACGGTATAAAAGGGAGTGGCAATTCACCTGACGAGGACACTGGTGCGAAACGGTGGAAAATTTACTATTGCAAATGCTTAATGAGCTTGAATACATACATATCAAAATACAAGGTACTGTATAACAAAAGTCAATGACAAAACTTCAAGAATATATTCTTCACATATAAACAAGGGAATGGAACGGTATGACCAGATGGGTTCGGAAATTCATAATTATGGAGGTATCCGACCTTCAGCAACGTCACTGCAATCCGATACTCCGAACATTGTTGCACTAGTACACCTAATACGTCTGTTACGCCAGAATGAACACTCTGTTTACCCATCAGAAGAAATGCTTAATTAAGGTGATTTATTTTTGCCTGAATGCAGGCCCCTTCTCGTCTTCACATTGAGTGTTGAACAGATCAAAATTACCTGAAAGTGCGTACTGCATGACGGGCTGACACAATGCGGGCACAAAGAGTTGATTCATCATCAACAGTAGTCGACTACACGACAGATTTTACATGTTCCCAAAGGTAAAAATCCAGTGGATTTAGGTTTGGAGAACATAGTGGCCAAACAAATTTCAGACAACTCTCCAGTTAGCTGTGCATTAGCGGACACATTTTGGCACATTGTTTGTTTCTTCTCTCTGTGACATCTCCGAAAACCACAAATGTAGTTAGTGGAATATAAAATCAATAACGTTATTATTATTATTATTATTATTATTATTATTATTATTATTATTATTATTATTATTATTATTATTATTATTATTATTATTGTACCGGGAGGTACACCTCCACTCCGCTAATTTAAAATGTGCGCCAGTTGAAACTCCTCTGCTGGAGGAAGTCTGAACTTTATCTACGCTATTAATTCTTTACCTTCTCAGAAGATGTCACCACGTGGAAAATTTTGAGTTTTTGAACTGTGTCATTTTTGATGTGTTTTTGTTTCGCTTGAAGTAAGAAGTGTGAACTTTCTCTTCTAGAGGACACTACTGAAGATCAACAATAGTGCACCCTAGTGCGGAGTCAAAGAACTATTTTGTTGGAGAAATTTTTATTTCAACTGTTTGTTTCTTGCTAAATTTCTTTCTGTTATTGTTTAAGTTGGCTGTATACCCCTCTTTTCCCCCTTGTTTTAGATTTATCCAATCCCGAATTTCTTTTAGTAATTTCCGACCAATCCGATGTATCTTCCCCCATCTTGGATATGTTTCTGTACCCTAGCCAATAAAGTAATTGTGGGCGGGTGTTTTCATTCCCCTAACGCCTAGAAACTTCCGCGAGAGGATTTAAAGTGCTGATTTTAGGGTCTCCGGGCCACTTCTGTTCCATCTTTCAGTGTATAAAGTACATAGCAGGAGGCGGGAAGCGCCTCTTTCCTCGGCAGCGGTCATCAATAAGGTAATGGCCGATTAATAAATTCTTTCTTTGCTAGCTCAGCAGTTTAACTCTCGGGGCGGGGGCGAAGCGTTCCACCATGTAACCTTTTCCTAAAATGTAACAATCTTTCTTCTATTCTCTTTTAAGCTACCTTCTGGGATAGAGAGTGCTAACCCTCTCGAGCTCCCACTCTTATTGTTTTGAGGTGAACTTATTTTCTCAACCTATTCTTCGTTAATGTAAAACAAATTGCTCTTTTCTAAAGTCACCTCGGTAGTATGGGATTAGCCCTTGCATTAGTGGCCTAGAGCCAGATTAGGTTTTTTTAAAAACAAGTGTATTAGGAGTGCAGATTGCCTCCTCTCAAATTGTTATTTTAGAGGTCATGTAATTGCCCCTTTTCATTTAATAGACCTCAGTAGGTTGGGTATTGTACCCCTGTGTCTATGTCCAGTGAGGACAACTTGAAGGTGGAGTTTGGTGTGGCCTGGGAGAGGCTTAAATTTTTAGAGCGAGTGGCTCTTTTGAAAATTAAGTGTTGTATGCCTCGTGGAGGCTTTTCTGTGTAATTTGGAGCAAGGGCTCCCAGGTATGAATGGGGTTTTCTGCCCCTCTGTTAAAACTCGTGTTTGGGGTAAAACTGAGCTGATTGCCCAAGCTGTGTAAAATCAGGGCGCGAAGCCCAATTCCTGTAAATATTGTAACTACCCTTTTTGACTTGCTACTTTGTACCTGCCATGCTTGTTATTTCTTGTTTTTGAAAAGAAAATATAACCTTGTTAAATTTTAAATTAATTTTGCTTTCGTAGCTGGAGACCTATTCACACCCGCACCTTCTTTCACCTCTACCTACCACGGAAAAACTCCGTAACAAGTGGTAGCAGAGCGTGGTTGAATGGGTCTCAATTTAGCCCCTTTTGACGGCTAAACATTGTTTGTTCCGAACTCTAACTATTTTCCCAGTTGCTGGAATTTTTTGAGTTTTTCAAAATTGTTCTGTCACCATGCCCGGCCCTCGCGATGTTCTCCATCTTAACTATTTGCGCAAGGAGGAGTTGATCTATGAATTGACTATTAGAAATGTACAATCTGGAGGCACGGTTGCAGTAGACACAAACAAGCTTAGAGAGTCCCTAGATTTGCCCATTTCCATCCCCAATTTGGGAGAGAAAGAAATTGACGACTCTCTTTCCACGATCACGGAGAATATTACTGGGCTAGCTTCTGTAGTTAGTTTTTTTGATGAAAATGATCCTTCTCCTAATCAAATTAAGCGTGTGCAAGCTAGGCTATATCATTTTTCGAATAGGGTTAACGATCTGTTGTCTCTAAAGTTGAATGACGTTCAGAAGAAGGAAGCTAGTACGCTGCTTGAAAATATGTCTGAATTATCTAGCAAGGTCACTCAATTGTTAACAGGGGAGGTTCCTCCCAAAAGCGATCTACCCACCACAGTGAATGCAGGTAGTGAGGAAGCGCCTCCCAAGGGAGAAGTTAATAGGATAACCGTTGCTGCTCAAACTATCCCTGCCCCATTGGACAACGAATCTGAACGTCGTGCATCATTGAGTAACATCCGTTCTGAATTAACTTCCTTGCCATTGAAACCTTTACCTACTATGTCACCCGGGTTTAGCAGCTTGCCTCATCCATTGGCAATGTTGCTCAGAGGTATCTCTAAGTTTTCCGTTAATACCACCAGTGATGTAATTTCTTTTTTAAGATTTCTGGTTGAATTTCAGGATCATGCACTTGTGTTTTCTCTTTCTCCATGTCAAATTTTGCAAATTATCTATCCGTATGCTATTGGTATTCTCTCAGATAAAATCGTAAGAGCCATTGCCGAGCAATCATCTATTGAGGATTTCCATGCCCATTTGCTAGCTAACTTCATCCCGGCTAGGGCCAGGTCCTCCCTTATTCAGAAGTACTATTACCGTGTACAACGCCTGGATGAAAACTTGGCTGATTTCATACAGGACATTAAGTTTTATACTAGGGTGTTTGCTCTTCATTTCCCTGAGGATCAGATTGTACAAGCTATTGTGGAAGGGATTTCACCACCCTACAGGTCATATTTGTGTTTTGCGGCGTGCCCGCAAACTTTCTCTGAACTTGAAGCATTGGCCGTCTCAGCGGAAGGAGTTAGATACGCCGATTCTTTGCGTGTCGCGAAAGAACCCCCGCCTTCCTTTAGTAATACTCGGCCTCCACCTCGCCGACCAGTCAATCCCCGTAAATGTTATGCTTGCGGGTCGCCTGACCATCTGCGCAACAAGTGTCCACTGATCAAGTCAAGTGGGACAAGGAATGGAGCCGGGTCATCACAAGGCTGTTTTAAATGTGGGGCTTTCTCACATATCGCCAAGAATTGTCCCAATTCGAATAGCACCCCCTCCTGCTCAACTTCTGGTGCAAATTCCACCTATGCCAATAATAAAAAGTGACTAGTGGCTTCGGCTGAGTCGACTAATCCATCTTCCCGAGACTCAGCCCCTGGTAAACAGGTTGTAAATTCAGGGAACGAGCAATTTTCAAATTCATCTTTTGAAGGTCCCAAAGAGTGTCTTAGGATTGCGGCGGATACCCCCGCACCGGTCCCCTTTCTCAAAATTGAGTTAAATAACGAGCCTATAACAGCTCTCTTAGATTCAGGTAGTGTTTGTTCTATTATTTCGGCTGATTGGTATTCAAAATTGAAATCTGTTTGTAAACGTCCTAACTATTGTTTGTCGGCGATCCAATACGTTTCGGCTAATTCCTCTCCATTAGAAATTCTCGGTTCCTTATATGTCAAAATTCGTATTTTTAAATTCACATGGAAAGTTAAATTGTTTGTGGCCAAGCACTTGTCTTGCCCCATTATATTGGGAGCGGACTTTATTTCTCACACTGGTCTTGTGCTCGATCTTCAGAGTAGGTCTTGCACTTTCAAATTTGCCTCTAATTGTAATATCCCTCTATTAAAGTGTAATTCTGCATCATGTTCTTCTATTTCGCCTACCCAGGATGAGATGTTGTTAGACCTTAGGCATCTACCTGAGGAGCAGGCTGATAGTATTCGCAAATTGTGTCAGTCGTTTCCCGAGGTGTTCTCTGATACTCTTGGTGTTACTGACCTTATTGAATACAAAATTGAGGTCACGGATTCGATTCCTGTCCGTTTTCCACCTTATAGGCTATCTCCACCTAAAATGAAGGCTCTAAAAGAAATCATCGATCAGATGTTGAAGGACGGTATTATTAGGCCCTCTAAGTCAGCGTATTCTTCGCCTATTTTTTTAGTCCCGAAACCCCAAGGGGGCTTCAGGCCTGTCATTGATTACAGGGCTCTCAATCGGAAGGTGGTGTTACAATCTGTGCCCCTTCCCGACCTTCATTCTTGTTTTTCATGGTTTCGTAAGGCCAAGTTCTTTACTATCTTGGACTTGAATCAGGCCTATAATCAAATTCCCCTTGCCGAAGAGTCTAAACATCTTACAGCGTTTGCCACGGACTGGAATTTATACGAATACAACCGCGTGCCTTTCGGGCTCCCCACGGGAGCAGCTGTACTCACTAGGCTACTAGATAGGGTCTTCTCCGACATCAAATTTGAGTACTTATATCACTACTTGGACGATGTCGTCGTATTTTCAGAGACTTTTGAAGAACATCTAGATCATCTGCGAGAAGTTCTCGATCGCCTTCGTAAGGCTGGGTTAACTGTTAAGTTGTCCAAGGTTGCCTTTGCTAAGCCCTCTATGTCTTTCCTAGGGCATATTGTGTCACCGGATGGTGTAGCAGTCGATCATTCTAGAACACAGGCCATCCGTGATTTTAAACCTCCCAAAGACATTAAAGGTATCGCCAGGTTCATTGGTATGGTGAATTTCTTCAGGAAGTTTATTCCTAACTTCGCTAATAGAGCGGCGCCCTTAAACCTTCTTCGTAGGAAAGGCATCAAATTCGAGTGGGGACCTTCTCAACAAGCCGCTTTTGAAGACCTTAAATTAGCTCTTTGTAATGCCCCTGTACTTGCTATGCCTGATTTCTCGAAGAAATTCATTGTCCAAACCGACGCATCGTCGTCAGCGGTAGCTGCAGTCCTTCTTCAAGAGACTGAACTAGGGAGGCGCCCCATCGCCTATGCGTCTAGGACATTGTCGGCTCAAGAAGCCAAGTATTCCATCTATGAGCTCGAAGGTTTGGCAGTCTTATTCGCCTTAGAGAAGTTCCGTCTCTATCTGGAACATGTCAAATTCGACCTGGAGACAGATAATTAAGCCTTAAGCTGGGTCTTAGGTAGGCCGCGTCGTACTGGTCGTATAGCCCGCTGGGCCATCCGTATTTCTGCCTTCCAGTTTGATGTTAGGCATATCAGAGGTACCGAAAATGTTGTTGCTGATGGACTCAGCCGTATGTTTTCTAACGACGTCGAGTCCCACGAACCGGTCGACAATTCATCACCTTCCGAGTCCATACTATCTAAGGTTAATGCCATCCTAACTGATGCTCCCATGCTCTTTAGGGATATCGAGAAATACCAACGTGAAGATCCGACGCTGGCTCCGATAATGGAAACCCTTTCTTCTGGGGAACATGTTGTCCCTTATGTTCTGAGGAATGGTGTTCTATGTTGCCCTTCGAGGCATGATAAGATGATGAAAGTTGTCGTTCCAGCTGTTCTTGTACCTATGATCTTCAAGTATTATCATGAGACCCCATTAGGAGGGCATCTTGGAATCTTTAAAACTCGTGAAAAGATTCGTGAAATGTTCATCTGGAAAGGTATGGACGGTGAAATCCGTGAACTAGTAAAGGCTTGTAAATCCTGTTTGCTTAGTAAACCGACCATGTCCACCCAGGTAGGCCTCTTGTCTTCTCAGCAAGCGTCGCGCCCCATGGAACGCCTGTATATTGATTATGTAGGACCATTCCCCCAGTCAAAGGGTAATGCCAACAAGTTCATCCTTGTGTGTGTAGATGGTTTTACCAGATTTTCTTGGTTATTTCCGACTAAGCTGGCTACCGCTCAGTCTACCATTACTGGCTTAAATTCTATTTTTGCTTCTTTTAGTCCGTGCCAATATATTGTATCTGATAATGCGAAGGCTTTTACATCTAACTTATTTCGTAAATTCTGTTTTGACTTATCCATCTCTCATGTAACTACTTCTGCTTATTACCCTCAACCATCTCTGGCTGAACGGGTTAATCGTAATCTCAGGTCCGCACTTATTGCCTATCATCATGAAGATCATTCCAGGTGGGACACGTCCCTGCATTGGTTAGCTTTTGCTTTGAATTCGGCGGTTCATGAATCTCATAAGTTCACTCCAGCTTCCTTGATGTTCAAGTTTGTTCCCAACACGCCGCTCTCTAACCTTTGGTCTCTGACTGACATTCTACCCGAGAGAATAGATCCGGATAATATTAAAGATCTTTGGAAGAAGGCTAAAGCCAATCTTAAGGTATCTCATGAAAAGGTTAGAGAAAAGTATGATCGTGGACGGAGACCCACCACTTTGAAGGTAGGTGACCAGGTGATGGTCAAGAATTTTGTTCCCGCGGGCAAGCTTGCCCCCAGATTTCATGGGCCATGCATCATTCTCGATTTTCTTACGCCGGTTACATTGTTAGTAAGCAATCCAGCCACCGAGAGGATATTTAGGGTTCACCTGTCCCAGGTGAAACCGGTGTAAATTTTGTGTCAACTTGCTTCATATAATTTGATAGGAATATGAAGGTTGTATTTTTTTTTGAGTTCCACTCTTAAGGCATTCTGCTCCTTCTATTTTATTTTATATGTAAGCATTTCTGTAAAACCTCCCCCGATTTGTTAAACTGCCATCCTGTCCTTGCCACGGCCATTACCACGCTCCCGTCTCCTGCTCCACTACACACAGTGGCTGGCTTAGATGAAATGCCATGGATATCTGCACGCCGCTGGCCCCTCAATCTCTCTACATGCCTGTGCCCTCAAAAGGAACATGATGGTCCAACACAATTCTGCCGCCTAGCTTAAATGTTTCAGTGCCCCCGCAGCCGCGCGGCGCTGTGGCGCGGCTGGGTTCGAGGACGGGCCCCCTCAGCCCCAGCGAGGACGACATGTGCACGGCGAGCCGGAGCTCTCCTCCCGGCCTAGGCTGATGTGCGGCGCACGTCCTGCTACTTGCCCGCAGCCTGTATTCCTTCACCGCGGGCGCGGCGTGTTTCAATACCACTGCTCCCCTCATAGTGCGGGCGAGCGGTATATCAGGGTACTTGAGGGGTCCGAGCGGCCTCCTTTGGACGCAAGCTGCAACGGCCGGTCTGGCCATCCAACTTCATCAACCTCAACTACATGGACAGTTACGATAAGCAATGACTACACTCGGGAATTCAACAGCAATATTTGGTGGACATTGCAAAATTTTTCATCACTTTTAAGTATTAAAAGTCTATCTTCGGAATTCTACTTCTACAAACTTAAAAACTTTACTTCATCTGCAACAACAAAATTTTGAAACTAAATCAAACCAAATTAAGAAAATCTTATACATTTTTTTTTTTTTGGCAATTAATCTCCATATCTACATCAAAACTTGGACCTTGTTTTCAAACAATTTCATGTGTCACCCCGGGAGGAACTTTTGGGGGGGGAGGTCTGTACCGGGAGGTACACCTCCACTCCGCTAATTTAAAATGTGCGCCAGTTGAAACTCCTCTGCTGGAGGAAGTCTGAACTTTATCTACGCTATTAATTCTTTACCTTCTCAGAAGATGTCACCACGTGGAAAATTTTGAGTTTTTGAACTGTGTCATTTTTGATGTGTTTTTGTTTCGCTTGAAGTAAGAAGTGTGAACTTTCTCTTCTAGAGGACACTACTGAAGATCAACAATAGTGCACCCTAGTGCGGAGTCAAAGAACTATTTTGTTGGAGAAATTTTTATTTCAACTGTTTGTTTCTTGCTAAATTTCTTTCTGTTATTGTTTAAGTTGGCTGTATACCCCTCTTTTCCCCCTTGTTTTAGATTTATCCAATCCCGAATTTCTTTTAGTAATTTCCGACCAATCCGATGTATCTTCCCCCATCTTGGATATGTTTCTGTACCCTAGCCAATAAAGTAATTGTGGGCGGGTGTTTTCATTCCCCTAACGCCTAGAAACTTCCGCGAGAGGATTTAAAGTGCTGATTTTAGGGTCTCCGGGCCACTTCTGTTCCATCTTTCAGTGTATAAAGTACATAGCAGGAGGCGGGAAGCGCCTCTTTCCTCGGCAGCGGTCATCAATAAGGTAATGGCCGATTAATAAATTCTTTCTTTGCTAGCTCAGCAGTTTAACTCTCGGGGCGGGTGCGAAGCGTTCCACCATGTAACCTTTTCCTAAAATGTAACAATCTTTCTTCTATTCTCTTTTAAGCTACCTTCTGGGATAGAGAGTGCTAACCCTCTCGAGCTCCCACTCTTATTGTTTTGAGGTGAACTTATTTTCTCAACCTATTCTTCGTTAATGTAAAACAAATTGCTCTTTTCTAAAGTCACCTCGGTAGTATGGGATTAGCCCTTGCATTAGTGGCCTAGAGCCAGATTAGGTTTTTTTAAAAACAAGTGTATTAGGAGTGCAGATTGCCTCCTCTCAAATTGTTATTTTAGAGGTCATGTAATTGCCCCTTTTCATTTAATAGACCTCAGTAGGTTGGGTATTGTACCCCTGTGTCTATGTCCAGTGAGGACAACTTGAAGGTGGAGTTTGGTGTGGCCTGGGAGAGGCTTAAATTTTTAGAGCGAGTGGCTCTTTTGAAAATTAAGTGTTGTATGCCTCGTGGAGGCTTTTCTGTGTAATTTGGAGCAAGGGCTCCCAGGTATGAATGGGGTTTTCTGCCCCTCTGTTAAAACTCGTGTTTGGGGTAAAACTGAGCTGATTGCCCAAGCTGTGTAAAATCAGGGCGCGAAGCCCAATTCCTGTAAATATTGTAACTACCCTTTTTGACTTGCTACTTTGTACCTGCCATGCTTGTTATTTCTTGTTTTTGAAAAGAAAATATAACCTTGTTAAATTTTAAATTAATTTTGCTTTCGTAGCTGGAGACCTATTCACACCCGCACCTTCTTTCACCTCTACCTACCACGGAAAAACTCCGTAACAATTATTATTATGATTATTATTATTATTGTTCCTCTATGAGAAATATATTCCTGTAGTATTGTCCTTGAACTTTGATACACCCTGTATAGCGCAGTGCACAATTAAAATACTCATTGTTCGGCTGTTTTCCCATTATGTCGTAACTAGAGCCCGGATTTTCCAGCAGTAAAAAATGAAATGGCGTATGGCTTTTAGTGCCGGGAGTGTCTGAGGACATGTTCGGCTCGCCAGGTGCAGGTCTTTTGAGTTGACACCCGTAGGTGACCTGCGCGTCATGATGGGGTTGAAATGATGATGAAGACGACACATACACCCAGCCCCCGTGCCAGCGAAATAAACCAATGATGGTTAAAATTCCCGACCCTGCCGGGAATCGAACCCGGGACCCCTGTGACCAAAGGCCAGCACGCTAACCATTTAGCCATGGAGCCGGACTTCCAGCAGTTATAGGCTAGAATGCAAACTTACTGAATCAAGTTACAAGCACGGTCTATCCTGTACAGCGACTGTGTTATGAGTTTTGCATAAACATTAGAGGTACGGCAAATCAGAACCCCTAGAATTTATGTTACTGTCGCTACATAACGGAAGAACGGACTAGACGACACTTTCTGTTAGCCAAATACGTTTTTACATTATAACCTATTACTGGCTAAAAAGGCGGGCCCAGTCATAACAAGCAGGCAGCCAAAAGTTTAGCAGAAACTCGTTTGCACTTTGCACATCTAATCCAAGATAAACATCTCAACAGTTCTAGCCCTTCAGGCAAGGAACTCAATGTTGAATACATCGTAGATATATGAGCTTTAAATTGTAGTTTTAAAAAAAAGGTAATGTATGACAATATGTTCTTTATTTGAAGACATGCCCGTAAAAACGGGTTAACCCTCAAAATTAAAATATTTGAGTTATGTGCTGCCATCTGTTGTCGGATACGAGATTTACCTTTTTTGATATCGGGCTATCCTCCAGGGACCATATTATCTTAAATACAAGAGACGAAAGTTCTTGCGTTTCTGAATTTGCTCTATCTGTAATGTCAAGAATGAGCTAACCCACTGCAGCAACTGGCATGCCATCTGGTGGCAAATAGTGGAACTAGTGCGCAGGCATGGTAGCCAACACTGTGCAATACGTTCTAAAAGATTAAGTATATTCGAGAATCGCTCTTCTAATTAAATAGAAGTAATATATTTTAGTTGCACAACACACAATTATTTTAGCAAGATAAAGGTCTTATAATCCACCAATTTGAAGAATCTAATAAATATTTAGCCATATCAATATTATAGTGCCTAAACTGTATTTACGTTGGTACTGGGTATTGATAATATAAACAGAATGGCGGCGGTAGAAGAGGGAAGCATGGACGAAAGTGTGAAAATTATTGGAAGTTATCGCAAAAGGAAGGGTAATCCAGAAAACTGGTGGAAAGAAGTTGAAAAGAAGAAACGAAACAGTGGGAAAGAGTGTAAGAACTATAAAGGTATCGCGAAAATGCCGAAATCACAAGGTACAAATTGTGGTTTTGCAAAAAAGTGTTTCGATAATGTAACCGCGGCTGAACGTGAGAAACTTTTTTGGTCGATTTTAGGGGTCTAGCTAACCATGATCTACAAAATACAAACATTTTCGGTTGCGTAAATTTAATCCTGTTAAGAGAAGGTACACCGATGATCCCGAAAGCAGTAGGAGGCAATCAACTAACCTTTACAAAGTAACTGTTGGTGGAAATGTGGACACTCAAATTAGCAAGAAGGTCTTTCTGGCAATCTTCGGTATAAGCATAGGGCGACTCTCTCGAGTTATTCAACATAAAGAAACATACGGTTCTCCTCAGGTCAGATTGCATGTTTTACTGTTATCACGTACCACTACCGTAAAACAGTAAAATCACATTAAAGGAAATTTTTCAGTGTTTTACAATACAAGCCAAGTATTTTTATTAAATAGCACATTTATTATTTACTTATTAAAGGTGGACAAAGGAGGACGTCACAATAATCGCCCAAGTTAATGCAGCGATGAAGACCTGACATTTGCTCGAAATCACATCATCAGTTTTTCTGCTCAATCCAGCCATTATTGTAGGAAAAGAAACCCGAATATGAGATACTTAAGTGGAGAATTAAATGTATGTAAAATGCACTCTCTCTATGAAGATACGTGCAAATGTAATAACAAGGAACCTCTCAGCCTTGGCATGTATCGTAAAATATTCTACTAGTATTTTAGTATTGGCTTCGTAACACCACATAGTGATACATGTAAAATTTCTGATAGGCTAAAAGTGCCAATTTCATCAGAAAAGAACATTTAAAAAAAGATGGAACTTGAATTTATGTAGACCTTACTTTGGTTAGTTTCTGGATGGATCTGACACAGTCTGACGGGTTTGATGATGTAGTACAGTATATAAATATTTGATACTCGGACACACAATTTCTCCTATGTGACCGCGACTATGGTCTTATTGACAAGAAAAAGGCAAGTATCTTATATTTATGTTCCTGATTAACGGATGGAGCTAGTTAAGAAAACTAGAGTTAAAAATCCTTTCAGTGTTGTCAAAGTGACAACTGGTATGTTTAGCAAGAAAAATCTCTTCTCGGTAAAGTCCAGAGAAAAATAGTGTCAGAATATAGTCAAAAGGTACTGCTGAGCAAGATTACTTGTTTGAAAGTAACTAAAAATCAACCTTTTGAGGTCTTTTTAGGTACTCATCGACACTAGCCCTCAACTGGTGACGTGGTGTCTGGCAGACTCCTTGTAGGAGATACATGTACACCCCTAAGCACACAATCGGAAGTGAGACTTTTGGTTTGCAGTACCTTTTTATCTCTCTGTCAACAAACGTTTCATCATTAGAAATTCGCCCTCCGTATTATCGTTCTCTCCTCAGAGTGTAGACAAGTTTCCAAGTGGCTTCGTAGACACCACGTCACCAGTTGTGTAACATTTTAATGTGTGGATTCTTAAGTTGTACGAAGTGAACTCATAGCTTTTTAATTTTTGTTCGTAATTCAACAATGGCAGACCGTGCTGGTCCATCTCGACCTATAAGGCCTGAAGGTCCTGGGTTCGAAGATCAGGTAGCACAGTGGTTAGATACAGAATTTAGTGATGTTGAAAATGGTGTGGACAGTGACTTTGCTATTGAAAGTGATCATTGTACTGACTCGGAAGAAGGCACAGGTAGTGAAGGTGAAGATCAAGAATGCGCAGAACAGCATTATTACTATGGTAAAAAAACCCGTTATAAATGGTCCGCTAAAGAACCTACTAGAAATGTACACATACCAAGTCACAACATAATTCGGTTACCTGCGTTACGTGCTCAAACAAGAATTGGCAATCAAATAGAACCTAAAACTGCCTGGAATTTTACATTTTCCAGGGAGATGGTGCAACTTATAGTTCAATAGACTAATGTCAAAATGCGGAATATGAGACAGAAATACAAACGCATGGATCGTTCCGAAATTGACGACACTGATGACATGGAATTTGAAGCTCTTTTAGTATTACTTCTCTACCTGCTTGTTTCAAATCAAACAATGAAGATATTTCTGCAATGTAAACAAGTTATCAAAAGTAATATTTCTGTTCGTTTACGAAGTTTCACAAGATATGTGTGGCATGTATATTGATCACTTCGTAATTTGAACACTTAGGCCACTTTTGCTCCAAAGGGTTCAGAAAAAGACCCTATATGTATTTTCTTGAGATTAGTGAAAACATGCAAACAAATATAATATGTGATTCGGGTGTGTATTGGACGAAAAAGAAATCAAATAAGACAAATTACAAATATTTGTAATATTTTTGAATATTTTGAAAGTGCAAAAATTAGTGCATTGCAGGTTTTTGTAGTTTCAGTGAATGTATGATAAACTTAAGTTTTCTGAAATGATTATGTTTCAGTCTGTGTAGGAAAGTAGTTTTTGAGCCATTCGGATGCATATGAGGGACTATGATGCAATCTAAGTTGAAACCTAGATTTCTTCTTCATAAAGTGACATACACTTGGATTCAGAATTTTTTTAAATTTTTGGTGCAATGGAGTTGGTAATAAAATGTGTTAAACCATTCGTCAAGATATGCCTTTTCAATATAAAATGAATAAACCTCGCCTTAATGAAATGTGATTCCATTAAAAATGCTCAAATTATAGACGTCCCTCAGACACCATGTCACCAGTTATGTTCCTTCCGGAATACGTCACCAGTTGAGGGCTAGTGATGAAATTTCAGCAAAATTATTCTATTTTATTGAAACTTATATCACGGATTCTAAGGGTATAAACTAGTGGATTTCTGGCATAAAATAATCCAAGATGAATTTCAGGGGGGTTTTTCCAAATAAATTTTGAAAAAATAACAAGCATTTTTGGGACGTAATATCTCTGCTCCTATTCAACGTAAAAGGCTCAATATTGCTTCAGATTGCTTTGCAATACATTCTGAGTGTTACATAACAGAATAGTTTTCGTAGATTTCATAGGGCCAAATTTATTCATATTTTTCCATAAATTGAATTATTCTCATAGAGAAAAATAATTTAATTGCAGGGGTCCGGACCCTTAATTTCAATGCAATTGTATTATTCTGCTATACAACATAGCAGAATTATTTAGCTACAATTTAGTTTTAGAATGAAGTTAATATCTCTATTCTAAGTGTAGATTTCATTTGCCAAAGTAATGACAAATGCTGAAAAAAGAAATGAAACGTGAGAAAAAGTCACTTAAAGTTGAGATACACATTTAGAGTAAAGTAGCTTACTCCTATGCTCCTAAAAGCCTCCTGATGCATAGGTGGTGCCTTCTTCTCGGGATTTTAGGTCAATCGTGTGCTTCCTCCTCGCCCGTAAGTATCACCGACGTTGTTTTTGCTCCGGAGTACACTGATTCAGAGCCACAGTAAGGTGCTCCTTATCTGCGGCACCTACGCTGGACACTGTATACTTGCCTGGATTGATGCCAGCCTTCCTGAGATTGTCCAGTTCTGACGTACAGCCGTTGTTAAAGTGGCAAATACTGTCCATTACTCCATGTTATAGGGTTTTTCGTCTTGTCTTGTGCTTGATAGCCACACATATTACATGACAATAATATAGAAATGGCCCAGCCAATCTCTTATTATCTATTTCGTTTATAACTAAACTACCACATGTCAAATATTCAGGACATGCCACAAATAAAATAATAGTATGTAGACATTCTAAATCAAACAGAACGCTCCCAGAACAAAAATTAACATCACTAAATACGTCAGTATTTACAATGTCTGAACCTAATCTATGTGAATCACTTTTTGGCACATGATTATTCACACTATCAGTAACACTTGTTATGTTGAAATTCCGTAGGTGTCTTAGCGTGTTAATTCCCTTGAAACACACGTGATTTCTTTCTATTTTGCGTACGAGACTTGGAGCCCATCTTTCAAAATATAACATGAAGGCCACATGTACAAAATAACTATCACTCACATGACCACGTGGCAAGGAAGAAAGACGTTCTTCCTTAATTCAAAGAATACAACATAGTTAGTGCTTCTATCTGCTGCCTACCAGGAAAACTAACTTCTGAGTATGAGAAATAAAGCGTTCAAACACATCCCGCGCTTTGAATGAAATGATATTGAAATATCAAGCCGGAAACGTCAAGGTGTCAAAGTGACAGCTGCTGAAACACATGCGCACCGATCATTTAAATGTATATAAATAATCTAAGCAACAACAGAACATATATAAATTATACATTTCTGGAAACTAGATAAAACATACATTCGTATGGGCCAATAAAAGAAATTTCCAAAATTTTGTTGAAAATGGCTGAATGGAGGGTCGATGAGTACCTTTGTACAGCTATGGTGAAATTGAGAATGATAATTCTTGTGGACATTAGAAAAAAACAAAATTACCTGGTTAGTTGTTAGATATTTCCTCCGAAACTGATTTACAGGAACTGATGGAATACGAATACTACCAAAACCTTAAATCTGTTTCAGAATCTGAATGAATATAATGCCTTATATTTTTTGAGTCTCATTCACAAACCTCATATTTTCTCCATTTAAAAAAGTGTAGGTTTACCCGTTTTTTGCGGCATGTCTTCATTTATATTTAAATATTACAATCCTTTCCTTAATCATCGTTAACCGGTCGATTTGCCTTTTTCTACCACGACAAGCGCTAATGTGAGTTAATGCAGAGTTTCACTTCTTAAGTCCTTATAACTACATTCAATGTGGACAGATTTAAAAAAAATCAAGAATTAACTGTGGTTATTGAATCAATAATCGCATTACAGGAGGAATTATGTAAATAATTTAATTTGGATAGGATTTGAATAAAAAAGAAAACGAATAAATAAACAAGCGATTACAGGTTGTATTTCCAAAACTGCATTCAGGCCAGGAGTGATTTCCGAAATTTGTTTTCTTATTTTGATAGAGCTATCCAAGACTCACAATTTGAAGTACCTATTTATGGACCCTTTGGCCCTTCAATTTTCAGAATAATTGAGGGAAATTGCATGATTTTAAGTTTTTAGTATAACGGGGACCACTACCTCGTCTGCTGGGACATGTTTTTAACATTAAAAGACATATGAGGCGAAAATATGAAGTGTACAGACAAAATATTGATAGTTATTTATTAATAGCAGTATTAAATCCGTCAATTGGAGAAGAGAGGCAGTGAAAGAGAAATGAACCTATACAGTCGTAGAGAAGAATTGAGTATAGCATAATTCTATTGAATAATACGCCGTAACTTATATCGAGAGTAACATACTCTACAGTCACACATTTCTGATGATGCTTGTTGTTTTAAGGGGACTATCATCGAAGGTCATCGGCCCCAATCACACATTTCAACCGCTTTCGTACTTGATTCGATTGTGCGGTTCGATGAGGTTAACACCTGGACATTACCTACTCAAGTATGAACTTAAGAGTGGCATGCCACAACGACAAATTAAATCGTCGAGGAATATTATTTACGTGAATTTAGCTGGGTGCCAGAGTCATAGTCTCGAAAATAGGACATGAACCTCTTTAATGGGTAATAATTTGCATCCATACCCTCAAGCGTGACTTTACGCAGTGGATGGATATCATTCAAATGCAAAATATGTATTTTTTGCGTGATCATTGCTGGATGTCATACGAGGAGACTAAACGGATGTGTCGAGCTGAGTCCAGATTTGTCTTCACTTACATTGCTAGTTCTCTCATTTCTATATTTCTTATCTGACCTCCTTTCGTCAACTCATATTCTCTTCCTAAACTCAATGTATTCGATTTGCGTGACGCAGGGAGTCCTTCGTTTCCAGGCCCTTCGCATCCTTTCCCTTTACCGATAGTCTCATTCCTTTACCTCTTCCATTCACTCCATTCACTGATTAAGTAGATACTTCTGTGAATAAATGGTAGAGTGACGGCCTCTGGACCTCAAATTCCCGGTTTCAAACCCGGCAGAGATAGTCAGATTTTTGAAGGGCGTAAACAGCCCACTAGGTAAGATATTAGCATGTAGAAAATATCCGGTGGTACGTCTGGTATTTACCTTACAAAATGAGTTATGAGTCAGCCACAGATCACCCAACAGTGATTCGTTTCTTTGCAGTCTGGCAGAGTAAAAGGGAACATCAAATTTCGATACTGACACGAAATCAGCCCAGATGGGATCAAATCAAAATTCCTGCACTCATGCAGACATTATTTTTTTTTTCATGAACGTCAGAACTACTTTTAATTTCAATATGTATTTTCTTCAAAGAATAAAGGTTTTTCATTATGTGTATGCTCCCATTTTAATATACTTTTATGCTTATCGTAAAGGTATGAACGTGTTCGACTGTTTGTGTTTGGCCAACATTCTCACCTTCATATTCACACAATACACCACACTACTATTCACCACAGAAACACGCAAGAGGGATTAAATCCCTCCACGTAGGGTTGGTGACAGGAAGGGCATCCGGCCGTAATACAGGACCAAATCCACATGAAAAAGACAGTTCGCACCCACGATGCCCCAGGTCTAGGGGAAAAAGTAGTGAGTCTTTTACCTTTGTGCCCTATTTCGAATTACTTTCTTTTTTTGCTGCTACCCTTCCCCGTCTTCTCGCATACTTCGATCAATCATAACAGGAAATGCCTCTATCTGTACTTCACCATCACCTGACCAGCAGAAACGTCTGTGCATTAGTGTCCAAAACACTGGATCTGCAGGGCTGCCAATGATGTGATTCGATCCCGCCACCTCCCGAATGCAAGCTCAACTCAATCTTGTCCAGTAAAATGAGATATTAGCCAGGGACCTTCAAATTATGAGCGTGAATTGGTGCCCAGGGTGTCCCTAGGTGAGTATGGTATTTCTCCTACTTATGTACTTCCACAAACACTGCAAGCCTCCTTTGCGTGTTCAATTCTCCCCTCGTGCACCCTCACTGTATTGTCCTACAAAGGAGGCTTGCAGTGGTGTCGCAACAGTCGTTAGCCAACAGTGTCTTGTACATGCATGGCAATCCAACTAATGAACCAGCTACTACACTCGAGCACGACACAGGTAATTTCCAGATTGAAACGCCAGCTTCTTAGTAATGTTAGAGCAGGTATTCGCAATGGCAGACTGCGAGAACTTCCAAACCTTTCTTCTCAGAAGTAATATTTTTTCCTAACGAGTTTTCCTTGTATACTGCCGTAAAAACGAGAGATAGTACCGTTATTCGGGATAATCTGAACCTACTGGACGGATTTTGATGAAACTTTAACCGACGTCTTTCTTAATATTGTTGGAGTAAAACAGGCTAGGTTTTTATTTTTTGCTAGCCGGCCCCATGGTGTAGGGGTAGCGTACTTGCCTCTTGCCCGGAGACCCGGGGTTCGATTTTCGGCCAGGCCAGGGATTTTTACCTGGACCTGAGGGCTGGTTAGAGGTCCACTCAGCTTACGTGATTAGAATTGAGGAGCTATCTGACGGTGAGATAGCGGCTCCTGTCTAGAAAACCAAGAATAACGGCCGAGGGGATTCGTCGTGCAGACCACACGACACTTCGTAATCTGCAGGTCTTCGGGATGAGCAGCGGTCGCTTGGTAGGCCAAGGCCCTTCAAGGGCTGTAGTGCCATGGGGGGATGTGGTTATTTCGCTAAGAGAGAAGGGAGATGAGCAGAACACCCTTGATATATGCAGTAGCAAAGAGCGCTTCCCACTGACACCAAAATATTGAGCAGCCCATCTCCCGGTATAAGGAGATCTCCTATACCATGTGCCAACAGTCCCTTTGAGAGTGGATGAGCGAGAATGGGTAAGGGCACTCTTGTCCTGGGGAGAAGAAATTTTTCCCAAAGGCGGAGGAACCAGTTTTTGTCAACGGCATTAGGATGCAGAAGGCAACGGGAAACCTCTGCATTAAATATCCTGAGAGATATTGCAATAAATCCACATGGCATGGCTGCAACGTCAAGATCGGAGCTGGCCGTGTGGATCGTCTACCTCCGTTTGGAGACGACGTCTTAAGAAGAAGAAGAAGAAGAAGAAGAAGAAGAAGAAGAAGAAGACCTCTACTGCGCTTTCACGCCAAAGAGCGCAGAACAGGCCAAGCCTTGTGAAGTACTAAAAGCAAGGAGTCCACGTGAAAGAACTGGACAATAACGTAATTGAAGACACCAATATTACTAGACCGGCAACAGGAGAGCCCGCCTTTGTACCTCGCATCCCAATGATCCCTAAAGATTTGCCGTTTCGATTTAAGCTCCTTCTTTTAATAATAATGCTATTAGCTATACATCCCACTAACTACTTTTACGATATTCGGAGAAGCCGAGGTGCCGGAATTTTTTCACGCAGGAGTTCTTTTATATGTCAGTAAATCTACTGACATGAGGCTGGCTTATTTGACCACCTTCAAATACCACCGGACTAAGCCAGGATCGACCCTGCCAAGTTGGGGTCAGAATGCCAGCGCCTCAAGAGTCTGAGCCACTCAGCCCGACCTTTCATTTAGTGATGCTGGTTATTATTGCTTTAAGAGGAAGGCCAAATAATTCAGTTTCTTGTAAAATTTTCTTTCATCATCACAGTGAGTAAATCGGGGAGTCAAATATCCAAATAATAAAAAAATGGCGTATAGTTAATTAAAACAAATTTTTAATTTCACCTGAGGATACCTACAGGCACGAGCTATTTTCAGGCTGACTTTAGTGGTGGTGAACCCACAGTCACAGCTATTTTAAAATGAAAATGAATGGTTTATTTTAGTTTCACTTCGTTGCAAATTACAATTGCGTACAATCGTATAATGTCAAATATAATTCGAATTCGTCCGCCTCTGTGGTGCAGTGGTTAGTGTGATTAGCTGAGACCCACGAGGGCCCGGGTTCGATTTCCGGCTCGGCAATAAAATTTGAAACGTGGTACGAGAGCTGGAACGGGGTCCACTCCGTCTCGGGAGAACA
Organism: Anabrus simplex; assembly: GCF_040414725.1. NCBI lineage: Eukaryota > Metazoa > Arthropoda > Insecta > Orthoptera > Tettigoniidae > Anabrus > Anabrus simplex. Next base: position 104,230,491 of record NC_090271.1, on the reverse strand, counting down.
ACTGACCAGAGGCGGTTCGATTCCCACCTCAACCATCCTCGAAGTGGTTTTCCGTAGTTCCCAATTCTTCTCCAGGTAAATGCCGGTATGGAACGTAACTTAAGGCCACGACCGCTTCCTTCCCTCTTCCTTGTTAACCCTTCCATACTCCTAACCCCTTCAAGGCCTCCATTCAGTATAGCAGGTGGGGCCGGCTGGGCGAGTTATGGACCATCCTCCCCAGTTTCATCGCCGACCAAAACTCTCACGCTTCAGGACACTGCTCTTGAAGCAGTAATGGTGAGATCTCTCGCTGAGACCGGGATAAAAAGTCAAACATTGAGAATAAATAAATAAATAAATAAATAAATAAATAAATAAATAAATAAATAAATAAATAAATAAATAAATAAATAAATAAATAAATAAATAAAGTTATCAGAAACCTAAAATACCACGCATTGATCCAGAATACTTAAAAGATCACGCACAGGAATTCATGGAATCAATGCAGACTAACACAGAAAAATGGGACACCCTTCTTGCAACCATTCAAGACTCAGCGAAGAAACTTGGCCAACCTCCACGAAAACGTAAACACAGGTGGTGGACTGCCGATTGCGATAGAGCTCTGGAATCCCGCATGCAAGCCTGGAAGAACTGGCATAGTCACCAAAGACCAGAAAATTGGGGTAACTTCATAGAAATACAGAAGCGAACAGCCAAAACTATTAGACGAGTTAAATGTACCTACCACCTCAATAGATTGTCGGAAATCGATTATGATTTCAAAAGGAACAACACTCGAAATTTCTATAGAACTTTTAGATAAGAACTGACATACTACAAACCCCCTAGTATTTGTTTTCGTCGCATCGATGGAACACTTGAACCGAATACAAAAGCCAACTGTGACATCTTAAAGCAGTACTTTGAGGCGTTATATAACTGTGAACCTCCTGCCGAAAAACTGCAATTCAGCATATCCACCCCAAACCATGACTCACTTCCACCAACACATGACGAGATACAGAATATTGTATTAAATATGAAAAACAACAAAGCACCAGGGGAAGATGGTGTAACTGGCGAGATGCTCAGGATCGGAGGTGAGGTCATTATTGACCGATTACAAGCCATCATTGCGGATATATGGGAGAGCGAAATCATACCTGCAGAGTGGACAGCTGCTTTGATTCATCCTCTACACAAAAAGGGTGACAAGACAGATCCGAACAATTACCGAGGTATCTTTCTCCTCTCAATTGCTTACAAAGTATTCTCTCGTGCTCTCCGTACAAGATTAGAACAACAGATAGAATGGAAGATTGAAGAATACCAGGCGGGCTTTAGACCTCACCGATCGTGTGCAGAACAGATCTGGAACCTCAAGATGATTCTCCAACATCGCCAATCAATTCGAACAGTGGTCACTTTTGTTGACTTAAAAAAGCCTACGTCTCGATTGACCGTGCCACCCTATTAGATGTACTTCATGAATATGGTGTTGACTACAAAACAACGAAGTTAATCCAACAGACTTTAACTAACACAACTTCCAAAGTGAAATTCATGGGCGAAATCTCCGAATCATTTGAGATAAGAACGGGCGTGAGGCAGGGTGATGGATTATCTCCACCGCTGTTCAATCTTGTACTAGATAAGATCGTTAGAACATGGGAGAAAGAAGTACACGGGATAAATATGGGAACGAGAGATAAGCGAATCAATATTAAGTGTCTTGCCTTTGCTGACGACCTTGCAATAATCACCCGCACTCCCGAGGAAGCCAGAACCGCTCTTGAGAATCTGCATGAGATTGCTATTAAGACTGGCCTCCAAATATCATATGAGAAAACACAATATATGGACTCCAAGAACACCAGTGTGGAATCACTTGGGACCAAATATGGCAATATCACACGAGTTAAACATTTCAAGTACTTAGGTGAAATTATCGGAAGCACTGGTAACGACAGGATAGCCAACAAAACCCGTGCCGAAAAATTACGTAAAGCCTACACAGTCACCTGGAATATCTACAATAAGAAATCCCTTTCCATCCAAGCCAAGCTGCGTCACTACCATACAGTAGTTCTTTCTGAAGCACTCTATGTGATTGAAACATCAACACTGACCATCAATATCAACGGCATCGAGAAAATGGAACGGCAAATGCTTAGGAAAATATTTGGACCAAAGTTCCAAGATGGAATATGGATGCGAAAAAGCTCGGAAGAACTCTACTCGCTGACCGAAAGATTCACTTCAATCGCCCGGAAAAGACGTATGCAATTCTACGGACATCTAGCACGAATGGACGACTCGCGACTGACCAAAAAAATCTTCCTCATTATCAGCGGAACCCGACAAAATAAAGTACGGTGGCTTGCTGACACCCAAAAAAATCTCGCAGAAGTCGGCGTTGACCCACTGACAACTACACGGACTACATTTAGACACAAAATTAACTTGCACAGCTTTGAAGCCAGACAATGTACAAGAAACTTGAAACTCCAGGAGGCATGGACTCAAGAAAGACGACAGACTCACAGTGCGAGGATGAAGAAGTTTTGGGAGGATAAGAGAAACAAGAAGAAGAATGCTAACTAATGGTTCTACGTGCTCCTTAGAGGGCCTAACGCATATAATAAATAAATAAATAAATAAATAAATCTATAAATAAATAAATTGTTCGACTTCAATTGGCATTCAAGCTTTTCCGACACCACACGGTGCCACTGATATTTCATTTTGCTTACCTGCCTCCAGGTACATCAATAAAGTAACCAGCTGTTGTCATCCAATAGCCAGTGTTCCTTAAATCGGTGTCCACCTTCGAGCGATGTTTTCGTGACCATAGTTCGTTCCATAGTGAAAATTAAAGTTCCAGGCAAATAAATAAATGCATAGTTCATTTGTAGGTCGTGTCTTATCAGTATAGCTCTCTGTATCTCACAGTGTACACGACTGATCAAAAGTTTCAATCTTAAAGATTAAGTGAGATATTGAAGTTCCAGTATTCATTAGCTTACGAATAATTCCTACAGTTTTATTACGAGCAATTACAAAGAACTCGAATTTTATTTCAGATAACTTGGACGGGAATTTATATGAAATATAATATGCTGGTGAAATTAAATAACAAGATTCGTTTTAAAAACGTAAATAGCAACCAAATGGGACTGATGACTACCCATAGGGAATTAGAAACATGCACTCTAGTTAATATCCATTTCAATTTTGAATTTAAGAGGATTATTCTGTTGTTTTTCTAGCGAAAGGATGTAAACGCTAAATCCTAGGAAATTGAAATATTAACTCGCGTGAGTTCACGTGGCTTAATATGTATTTTAATGAAGTGGAGTACCTCTTACAGTTGTCTCGTAGTATTTTCATAAGCGCTACCTTGGCTGCATACTTACCTATCAGACTTATGTTCTTATGCGTGCAGATAATCTGACCCATTCCTCTAGATCACACAAGTTATTTTCATCTGTAAGGTTTCCACAACGACTAACATTTGATTTACTACTTACTACTTTTCTCTACGAGTAATGAAATAAAATTAAATGTCGTATGGCTTTTAGTGCCGGGATATCCCAGGACGGGTTCGGCTCGCCATGGTGCAGGTCTTTCTATCTGACTCCCGTAGGCGACCTGCGCGTCGTGATGAGGATGAAACGATGATGAAGACAACACATACACCCAGCCCCCGTGCCGTAGGAATTAACCAATTAAGGTTAAAATCCCCTACCCGGCCGGGAATCAAACCCGAGACCCCCTGAACCGAAGGCCAGTACGCTGACCGCTCAGCCAACGAGTTTCTCTACGAGTGAATGGCTTGAAGCATATGAGGAGAAACCAAAACGAACCAATGAAAGATGTTAGGTTCGGTGCGAAATGAAGAGGGTGTCAGAAATAGTCTCCTTTAATGAAATTCCGGGTGTAAGGGTAGAGATCCTCTTTTGAGGCAGCTCAAATTGGCAACTCTGTCCATGTGAGTCTGAGATATGTTTACTAGGTTTTGCGAAATGCCAGTAAGGAACAGGTGATGTCGATATAAGGACATTTGCTATAGAAAACACTGGTAATTTACTATAATTATAAATAAAAAGTTTAAAATCCGTATATTTCTTCACTTTTCCAATAATGTTGAATCTTCGTTAATCGCACATTATAACAACACTAGTATGAACTCTCTTACACTTACCACATCACAGCACAACATAAATTGCCAGCTTTAACAGTTCTGCTAAAAGCATTTGAAAGTGAAAGAATGCAGGGTTTCGAACCAGATGCCCCTGCTTTTCGCTCCCGCGAGTCCCACGCTTGGGATCGGCGCCGGCGGTTCGCTCGCCTGCTACACGTTCCGAACATATTGCAGAATCGCCAGATGAAGAATAATGAAGTGAAATGTGGGATTGGTAAATGCTACCAAAAATATATAACTATGGCAAAAGTGAGTTGTTTAAATATGGCGACAAAAAAGGGCGTCTCGTATGCTGTTAACACGCGATAGGTCGCATCCGTTTTAGAACGCGAGAGGTCGCGCGAAGGCAAATTGCTCACGCTTCATATTTTAATGAGCTGCTATTTTACTTCGGCGGTGAATGCTGTGATAAAAATATTAATATGTACCCTGTGTAACTGCCTTTCGACTAGTACTAACATAATTAGCCAGTAACAATATTTTCTCAATGTAAAAAATTAATGAATTTTGTCGCAAAATCTGGTAAAGTTACGAGAGTTTTTAAAGAGCGTGAGGGGTCGCGCGTGAGCAAATTGCCGCAACTTTTCCATTTGTACATTTCAATTAATGATTTGGTCACAATTCAAGATAAAACTACAGCACCACACTTCAGTGAAAGCCACCATAAACCTCATGAACTTTACTTAAGAAACTTTCTTGGAAATGCAGTCGTGTAAGAATACACTACGCGAGGGGTCGCACGAAGGCAATATGCCGCGGCAGATGCGAGAGTGAAAGAAAACTTGAACTACTCCGGAACGCAGCAGGCAATACACTGACGATAATCAAGATTAGGCGAGAGAGAGGGAGGGGAGGGATGAAACGAGAGCCCTAAGCCGTACAGCGGCTAGCAACAAAGTTATTAACAAATATTTAAAAGTGCGGCAAATTACCGCGGGTGCGACCTCCCGCGTGTTAAAATGGATAGTACTTCAAAATTTCAAATGCGGGAAATTCCGTACATTAAATACGGGAGACATGACAACCCTAGTATGAGAGCACATTGATCCGGTAAGTAGCATCTGGTAAGGTCTGTATCTCAGAGAGGTGGCTATAACAGCGTATGTTCCCTACATTAAGAGCGGTTGAATAATAGCCTAAAATGGCATTAAGGAAGGTAATGGGAAACCACTTCAATGAATTATTCCCCAGGAAATCATTATAGGGTCACAGCCATGATTGGACCTGCGGAAAGGCATAACAACCTATGATGATGATGAGTGAATTTTGCTATGATTGGAGTAAGTAAGGAGAGATGAGCTAGCCTATTGTAATATTTTTGATGATTTGACCTTGTAGAGTGAGGAGTGATAAGTTTTACATTTACAACTGATATCCATTTAGGGCTTTCGCTCACGTGGCAGATTCCGTATCAATTATTTACAAAGGTTTTTCTTAAATAATTCTTATTGAATTGGAAAAGTATCGAATATCTCCCTTGGTAAATTATTCCAATCCCTGATTCCTCTTCCTATAAACGAATACTTACTCCAAAGTGTCCTCTTGAATTCCAAATCTATCTTCATACTATGATTTTCAATACTTATAAAAACTCTATTCAAGCTTATTCGTCTGCTAATGTCATTCCATGCCATCTAACAGTCTGAAACATATCACTTCATCGAGAAGCTTGTCTCCTTACTCCAAAATATTCAAAGCCGAAATAATGTAACATATTTCTGATACTATTAGTTCGTCTGAAACCGCCATGAACAAATCAGAGTGATTTAAATATTGCACCTTTTCCATTACTATTATGAGTTGCAATATATTGTATACCCCCACCTTTCCGACCCTGCCGGCCACTTGGCAATGGTGAAATATTTTTGACTTATAGGACTCGAAATGGCGAATCACAGTGGCAGACAATTTAGACCTAACGCCTTAACGATCATGATCACCAGGTGGGAAATATTTGAAAATCGAAATATTTTCTATAAAACGCATGTGACGACAGTGATCAATACCTGATTTTAAATACAAGGGAACTATATATTAAGCGACAATAATCTAACCTCGGTATGACGTCCTCCAGTGATGGAATAGTGCTGCCATCTTGAGGTACTTAAAAAGCCATGCTACGTGGCCATCAAAATATTAGTGTAGCTTTAGATTCCTGCAAGGCAGCATCTCATATGAAGCGTCGTGTTATTTTATTCATATCAGCGGGTTCAATATTTGAAACATTGTTATGTGAAGAATTGCGAAGACATTCGTTATTTCTTAAATTGTTGTGATATACGGACAATAAATGGTTTGAAAGTCATCGAAATATAACTCGACTACATAGAGCGGTTGTCAAAATTGCACCAACGCCGTGTTTCAAAAGTCGTATCGGGAATGTCTCAAAGTTAAGGCGGCCGAGCGTCGTGTGGTGAGTTCCGCGGTGTTCGAGGTCCAGCAGAGCACATCTACTGCCTCCATGGTAGAAAATGATTTTGAAGTCACGGCCTTGAAAATGTTTGCCCTTGTTTGGAATTAACAAATAAAATTTTGAAAAAAAGTGAAATCCATACTGATTAGGAGGTACTTTTATTTTTACAATAGGCCTTCCTATCAGGAGTACGTATTTTACTTTGAAACTTGCAACCGTGATCCCGTTCGAATTATTTATTTTGGTACAGGAACGAAGGCGAACATGTCGAATGACAAAACACAATATTTTCAAAAGTTGATCATGTTGAAGTTTCAATGAAATTCTTAGACGTCTAAAGATAAAAAATCTTACTAAATTCCACATATCTTGTTGAAAGTTCCTTGCTATGTATCTTTTCTCATTGTATATAACAGACTTTGTCCGCAATTGAGAGGTTTCACGATTTTCAACTCTGCCTGAAATGAAATATCCCGGCTCTGAACAATATATATTCTGAATAGATTGCCTGTTATTATTGACTATTCGACACAATTTTAATAATGCCGAATATTAAAACGACATGGAGAATTAGTTGGGAATTCCCATCAATGTTGCAGAATGATAGCTATTTCAGGAAATATTGTCGCAGTTGAATTCAAGCTATCACGAAAGCAATTTGCGGTTATAGTCGGAATTAAACCCATTTAAAATACAACTGATCGGGCTACGATATTGAACTAGTAAATTATGCTGCTAAATCCCTCGTAAAACTAGGTTACGATCTGGTATATTTCGCCATCAGTAGAGCAGCTATATGATTTTAGGTTCCGCAGCGGTCATCATTTTACGTGCCGTATGAGTACAATAAGTGAATTTAACGAGATTACTGTGAATTCTCTTCCTAGTCCTGCGTTACCTCTGATATCTCTTTGCATTTCGTACTTAAAATAATACTCTTATACAAGTTCAAACCGAACATGTTGAACATCCTGATAGTTGAATATCGAGTAACACTTCACAAATTTGGCGCGTGTATCATGTGACATTCTTTTTTCTCCAGCTCCGAGATGACAAATCTTCATATGGTATTTTTCTCGACCAACTACTCTACCGTAATCTATGAATCAATAACAGAACTATGAGTTTTATATAGTCACATTCTTATAGTGTGTTCCACCTGTGAGAAATTCTCACCAGTTTGATATGAATTTCATCAAACAATAGCTAACACCTGCTTTCCCGTGAAATAACGGTGGTGCTCCAGGTTTCTTTTTATGGCGTATTGCCTCTGGAAAGGCCTTGTGCAGGTATTTAGAATTATATTCACTTCTAATTAAGGTTAAAATCAGTGACCTGGTAGGGACGCAATCAGTTAACTAAGAAGCCGGGTGGTACTGCAGCGCTATATGCTAATAAAATGTCAAGCCTGTCCGTATGAGCGTAGCTGGTGGAAGCGACACGTAGGGCAGACCCTCCACAAGGCTCAAGGTTATCCGAGGAATTCTGGACAATATGGAAGCATGTTATATTTCCTCTCTCATTGCCGTCGTCACTGCGGAAGTAGGAGGGGGAAACCTGCTGTATCTCCTCCCCTTTATAGACGCACGCAAGCGAGCGTAGAAGATGCGCTTGTGATTGCTTAAATATTTCCTAAAACTATATTGAAATGAAATCGAAATCCTACAACCTGTTTTCCAGTCAGTGACCGGGTCAGGGATGTAATGAATGGATCATATATAGGCTATTATTACGATGGGGTCGCCACTCCCAAAGTGATATATTAATGAATGATAGATGCTACGAAATGAGAATGGAGAGTGTTGCTGGAAGGAAAGATGACAGGGAAAACCGGAATACCCGGAGAAAAACCTGTCCCGCCTCCACTTTGTCCAGCACAAATCTCACATGGAGTGACCGGGATTTGAACCACGGTATCCAGCGGTGAAAGGCCGACGCGCTGCCGTCTGAGCCACGGAGGCTCTCTCCTAAAACTATATTACTGATCGAAAATATATAGTATGCGGTAGCATATATTATTGATCATTGTTAAATTCTTTTCCTTACTGTGTAGTAAATTTTCAGAATTACTTGGAGGTTTTCACAACATTGGTCCATGAATTATGCGTACACTGCATTGGCTGTTTTCTGCTTCACTGATATTTTTCTTTCGTACCTACAGTACAGTAGCATTAGCACCACGCAAGTTGTTCTAAAACCTCCGTTCAGTGGTGTACAACTTGCCGATCGCGGAGTTATATGCCCACTGTCCGCGATTTTCTATGAGTTTCTCTACCTGCCGTAAAAACAATCTTACGAAATGAAGTTTCAATATTACAAAGAATGATTATAAATTATCTATTATAAAAATTGGCACCATAAAAATTTTCACGAGTGCGAATCCGTACACTATTGCATATTTGGAGTGTTCGGAATCAACGTGAACCGTGTATATGAGTCTTTCTCTTCAGTTCGGCAGAGCTTCCACATTTCACGTCTCCCATTATCCACTGAATATATTGTGCACGGGGTCTTTCTCGGTACCTCTTCCCTTCAATCATTCCTTATAATATCCGTTCAAGCAAGCTGTCATATCTCAGTACAGTGAGTTCCTCTCATTGGTTGGCCGGCAGGCGCGTCCAGGTTATCTGCCTCCCGTTGACTCGTCACTTTCCGTTACACAGCACAGCGACAGCACGGGAATGCCCGTATTTCGAATCTCAGGTCCGTGCTTAGAACTAGTGTTATGCAAAACACGCTCTATGCTCGGTTCATATTTGTCGAGTATGGCCATGACCGAACTTTGCTTCTCAGATACTCACTCCTTCACGCGCTGTCAGAGTCACAGATAGAAGTGCTCGCCTCCCTCCGTTCTTGTTTAGCCGTACTCAAGTTTGCCTCGCATAACTTTATCTCGCAAAACATTACGCTTTTGTCTCCATGGTGGACTCATGACTGGACATGAAAATACGAATAGTTACTCATAGTTTTAGACTGTGTTCCTCCTTTTTATGTAAGAAAACTGGAAATAATATAATAAATATCACTTCTGTCGGAGAAATGGTCAACGAAGTTCACGTACTGCCACGTGTATTCCTCTTGGCTATCGTACGAGGTTTGTCCGGAAAATACGTATAAAAGTTGAATAATAACTTTATTTGACAATTATTCAGGTATTACAATATGGTCTCCTTCAAAGTACTCTCCCTGAGACAAGATGCACTTCTGCCAAGGCCGTTTCCACTGTTGATAACATTGTTGAAAGTCTTCAGTTGTGATGCTGTTCAGTTGCCGTGTCGTTTCTCCCTTGATGGCTTCCACATCACCCAAGTGCCGCCCCCGAAGCACCATTTTGCATTTCGGGAACAGGAAGAAGTCACAAGGGGCTAAATCGGGTGAATAAGGCGGGTGGTCTGTCACGGTGATTGAGCTTCGGGCCAAAAACTCACGCACAACGAGCGACGTGTGAGCGGGCGCATTGTCGTGATGAAGGATCCACCTGCCCCCTTGTGCCAAATCCGGTCGAACTCGGGCCACACGAGCTCTGAGACTTGATGTTGATGCGCTGTTCCTCAATCAGAGAGAGCTCCATACCGACGGCAGGTGAAAACGGGTAACTTTCAACAAGCAGCCGCACACTGCTACTGACACGCAGAGCTCTCCGACTCGAACTGAGCGTTGAGAAGATTGGCGACAACAGCAGTGCTACCTGGCAGCGCCTCCACGATACGTGATACGTCACCCCGACGGATTTATACGTATTTTCCGGACAAACCTCGTACTTCACTGCTCTGTACACGTTAATTAGATACACTTTATTAATACATAAGCCATATATTTTACGACGAGCCATACCAAATACATTTTATACAAACTGCGCAAGTTAATAAGATTTTATATCACAAAGGGAAGTATAAACCTCGAAATTAATTTTAAAAATTCTCTTTGCTCAAGGTTTCTATCCAAGGAGATATGGCTAGTGCAAAACAATAGCTGCAATTTTGGAATGAACTGCAAACTAATTATTTATTATTATGATTGTTATGCATTAATAACAAGCCATTGACTTGGTCTGGGTCTAGCTAATTCCTACGACTCCTTAAAGGCATCCCCGTTTTTCTTTCGCTGCTTGCTGGAATTCACAACGTACGTTTGGCAATTACTTGGAGAAGGTAGATTAATTTCATGCTCCTTCCACCGGGAGAATGGATACCCACGGAAAACCATTCTCAGGACAGCTGACGGTGTGGACCGGCTCCCTCCGTCTCCCGAATACAGTGACCGGTACAATACGGCAGAGCCGTGGCCGACCCTCCTCTGCTCGTTTGGAGGGTCTGAGTGCAGAGTTGTTGGACCACGGACCAACCATGGCCACTTGTGAGCCGAGAACCACTCTGCATCCACCAACCCTTAACCAAACATTCCATCGCCCTTTTATACCTCTGAATTCCCGGCCTTTGCTCTTTGTAAACAGCGGCTTACTCATATCTCGATAATAATGTCGTGTGGCCTCCGAAGAGACTTGGTTCAGGTCCTTCGAGTTGACCACGTATAGGCGACCTGCGCATAAGTAAACATGAGGCCTCTACCTATGACTCATTCTAATGATGAAGACGGCACACACATCCAGACCCCGAACCATCAGAATTAACCAATGAAGGTTAAGATCCGCGATCAGGCCGGGAGTCGAACCCGCGACCCACTGCATCAAAGGCCAGCACGCTAACCATTTAGCCATGCAGCCAGACACATATTTGAATGAACCACATTGATTGCAACGTCAGAAAAGCAAGCAAGGTCATTCTTCCTTCGCTTCGAACATGCCTTGTGGAACGATTTGGAACAAACTCGGGCATTTTAGTTTACACGCTCAATACTGCGTGTTAGTGGTTGCATATGCAGCGAGGCACATGTTTCTCTGTCGTGGTTGCATATCTCGAGTTCGAACAATGCACGCCACTACTTAGAACGTGTATTAAGTGTTGATCTGTCAATCCAACTGTTTCGAGATATAAAGTGTTTCTTCGGGGTATTTTCTCATAATGCCTCTACATGTGTAAACGGTAGAGGAAAGGGTATTTATGTACGATAATTATGTGAAAACAGAGTCTTGAGGGGAGGAAAATAATTTCCAGGTATACGCCCTGCACATACAGAGACCGTGCGGGAAATTGTAAACAAATTGAGAAGAACTTGTTCTTTACTTGATAAGAATCGAAGTGTTAAAAAACGTGTACTTAACGAGGAAAAAGTAAATGAAATCGCAGAAATATTAGAATATACGCCTAGAGAATCGCTGAGACGACTTGGACAAGAAGCCGGGGTTTCTATGAGCTCAGCGTGGCTGGCTACGAAAATGTTAAAATTAAATCGGAGTTTCATAAGACGATGCCAGAAATGTGTGGATGCAGGAGGAGATCATTTCCAACATCTCCTGTCATGAGGTACACGAACTTATTTTCTTAATTACTAATTTTCATAATTCTTATTTTGTAACTTTTAATTGGTATTTCACGTCATACGGGGATAAAGTAAGCGAAGTGTTGTCCTTGTTACTAGGCCGCGGAGTGGGAAGTGATGAGTCAACGGGCAGCAGATAACCTGGGCACGCCTACCGGCCAACCGAAGAGAGAAGCTCACTGTATATACGCTATTAAGTATTTTTATATAATCCCAAAAGAAGCAAACATATTTTGCGCGTTTCTCAGGTATATTCATTGAGGACGTTTCTGTAGGGCATTTTATAATTGTATTAATAATAATAATGAATAAAATATACATTCAAATCACCTACGATGTCATTTAACCCCTGCCCTAGAAATAAAACAGTAAATGGTCATTTTGGCCCACAGTCCACCATTTATGTTACCCAAGTCCACCATGCTAGATGACGGTTAAGATTGTTACCAGTTACAACAGATGTTTACGGACTAATATTATTATAGTCTTTGGCTGGTTAGCAGCGTACGTATTGAGCTAATATACTGAAAAGAGAAAGACTTTAACTCTCCACAAAACAAAGTGTGTTACACATCAGTTCTTTAACTGCTTTTATACCCGCATATCGGAAGTCATTTCTTTCATTTTAGGTGAAGGTGTATAGCAGATTTGAAGAATTGATGCAATAAAATACGATACTTTACGTGTCTTCGATATAAATTGTCTGTGTACGCACGTGTGCGTCTGTGTGTGTATGGAAACGAGGTAGAGTGGTGAATCAATTTTATCCCACCCCAGTATAAACCACATTCCGTCAGATAGTTTATGGATACTTAAAGCGTAATTGCCCTCCTGTCGCCATTCACGTACTTCGCTGGGGTTGAAATTATCACTCTCCTTTCTCTGACTGTGTTTCACGCGATACAGCCATACCTTTCTGTTGTTGAAAACAATGATGTGTTTTTTCTATTCAATTCCATTTGATAAGCTCGGTTTAAGGATTTCTGTCATCCTAGATTTATACCGCGGTTATGACAATTTTTTGACCCCATGTTACTGTGTCATAGATGGATGAACTTTTGCTCAAAAGTAAAGAGAAAGAGATCATTTCTAATTAAGTTTTTCAAAAGGTCACTCCCAAACCAAAAATTTGTTTTACCACATACAGATACACGTATAAGGTAACAAAATCAAAATAATTACTTTAGAAGTGTTAAACCCTTTCAATTACTGTATAATGACACAATTGTATAACACGTAGTTTTGAAGCAATTAACAACTTATTGATGTAGGCCTAGTATAAACACAACATTAGAAAGAATCACAAAATCACGAACTTACGTATCGATTCTATAAGTATTAGCTATAATAGCGTATAATGAGTATATAGCATAATAATAGCATTAATGTTAAGTCAATATTTTTGTTAGACTAAATTAATCTAAACTGAGCTTATCTTTACTTTTTATTTTACTTGAAGACACCTGGCCTGCCCGTTGTGCACATTGATTTGATGTGGGAACTTCCAGTATTGAAGGTTCTTTATTCCAAAACGTTTAAACTCTATTTAGTGCTTTTTCATAGCCCTACAAGGCGCTGCATATATTCTGATAATCATCAGCATTGTACTTTTGGTCAGTGAAGCAATGTTCTGCCGAACTGTAAGAGATAAATCTACGAATTTTGAGTAGTGCGGTTCTTTATTCTAGTAAAATAATAATACAAATACAAATATAAATACAAAAGAGCTAGTATTCCTCGGGAATTCCATCTGGCATTACGTAAGTTAGCTAACAAAATGACTTCTTCAGCTATTCAATAGACAATTATCCAGAAAAAAACAAACGTATATAGTTATATACTTTTAAAAGTAGTGATTACTCTAGAAATTTCTTGACACTTCCATTAAATTATGGAAAGTTTAATACTGTCCTAGAATGCTCTAGAGAGTTATACAAACATCCAGAATACTCTATAAAGTTCCAAAAAGTTCGAAGGATTGAAGAAAGTTTGACAAGACTCAAGAGAGTAACAGGGATGTATCTTGTATATATGACTGAAATACGATTTTAGAAATTTGATGTTGGGGTGACATTCTTAAAAAAGTTGAAGGAAATTAGGACCTTTTTCGTTACTTTTGAGCAGAAGTTCATTATGTCATGATACAGGAAAACAATTTTCTTACAAAGAGTAAAAACGTCATAACCCTTCAAATAAAATGCTTTGCCACATGTACCACAGATCTCTTCCTGCATTGAATGAGTATATAGAAAATCTCACAAAAGTTGAACAGGGGAATGGGCGGAAGAAATAACGAATATGTTTAGGAAGAAGAGATAGGAAACAAGAAAACAGTTGAAGGGTTGGCATGCGGAGCAGGCAAAATATAGCTAATACTTCAAGTCAGTAACTCCCATTGTCTACTTCCTGCCGCAAATAGGGCTTTCAAGCCCTCCCATGGTAAGAGTAAATGCTGTTATGCTCCCGTCCGAGTCTAAACTTTTCATCAAAATAGAGATCACAGTTTCCAGTTTTATTCAGTTTGCATTGTGTTTTTGTTTATAATAGTTATCTCAATACCAACCCAACCCAAACCAACCCAACCCAACCCAACCCAACCCAACCCAACCCAACCCAACCCAACCCAAACCAAACTAAACTCCATGGCGCAACAGCCCCGAGGGACCATGGCATACCAAGCGACCCACAAATCAGCCCGACTGCCAGCAGGTTGCGAGGTGCCGTGTGGTCAGCACAACGAATCCTCTCGGACATTATTCTTGGCTTTCTAGACCGGGACTACTGTCTCACCGTCATATTGCAATCAGGTAGGCTAAGTGCACCTGGAACCAGCCCTCAGAGCCAATTAAAAATTTCTGACCTGGCCGGAAATCGAACCAAGGGCCTGCGGGTAAGAGGCAGGTACGCTACCCCTACACCGCGGGGTCGGCATCTCAATATTAAAGGTTTACCTCCTGAGGCCCAGAACATTTCTCTTTTGGTCAAATATCATAAAAGTGTATACTACTTCAACGGTGCTCTGGTGGGAGACAGTGAAGTTAGAAGCATATCACATCGAGGTAAATGAATTCCCAAAAAAATTGAGCACAAACAAAAGGTCAATTTTTATTTATTTTATTTTTAAAATACTTCCTTTACGGGATATTCCGATTTTAAACATTGTCCTTTTAAAAGGACGCCAAGCCTCAGGAGGTTAAATCTGTCGAAAATACTAATAAATAATGGCGTATGGCTTTTAGTGCCGGGAGTGTCCGAGGACATGTTCGGCTCGCCAGATGCACCGCATTTAATCGTCATTTCGTTATCTCGTTTCAGTTTTTTCCAAATTTGTACATTTGTCATCACCTGTTGGTTCATTCCATCCTAGTGTTATGTGTATATCATACTCTCATAACGTGTGTACACCGGTATTGGCCCCCTCCCCCCCCCCCCCCTTCCACACCATTTCACATCATTATCATCCTATGGTTTTCTCCACATACTTTATTTCCATTATTAAGTTCTGTTCTGTTCTATCCTAGTGTCTTTCTTTCGATTTTATTTTATTAGTTTCTGTTTATTTATTCTACCGCATTCGTCCCTCATTCGCCTGATATCATCTCAGTTACTTCTCATGCACACACAATGTGATAGAACATCTTAAATGGAGCTCACTGTTGTCGTCAGCTCCCGCTAGGAGCGCTGAGCCGTGTTCAGCGAGCCACCTGGTGACGAACGAGCGTACCACTACAGCTCCAACGGTAAAGCATTCTTAAATTCAAACCCTCATTATTGTAGAAGTCTTCCTCGTGAACAGTAGAGATTTTTTTCTTAAGTCACGAAGCAATGTTCTCTGCGAAACATAAAGTGTTTCACCTTGTTTTGTTGACCCAACATAAGTCCAAGTACGGACAGTGAAAGAATCAATGTTAACTTATAGAATTGTCTCTATACTTATCTAAGCTGTTATTGAGTAGTCCTTTGCCTTCAATCAGTGCTTCCGGATTTAGATTAGTAGATAAGTACATTTCTGACTATATAAATGATTTCTCAGTACTGATAATGAACCTTTCAAGGGACTACATTCATCGTGAACGTCTCTGATATTTTTTATCTTGAGCAGAATACTTCGAAGAACTTAGGAGTTGTTCCTCTTGAACCGAACTTGATTCCCATCACCTCGATGTTGTCCAGTCCTTATCCTTCCCTTATGCTTCCTTTTTCCTCGTGTACTTCACTGGGCTGGTTAACGCGCGTTTCAAACCGAATCGTAGGATCAATAATATATCCACCGTTGTTATTTTTGAAGGCAATCATATCAAGTCTACGGGTACTGCCGTGTTCAGACAATCCATGGACCTTTTCGTGCACTGTGTAACCAGCGTCTCGCAATGACTGAGCAATAGAGCTTCGTATCGCGCGGTGTCTAGTAAGCCGCAGGATTTTGTAGTAGGGACATTATCCCAGGGCATGGAGAAGTATTTCTAACTCGGTATCACCAACTCTCAATCACTGATAAGTAGAGTCCGGACTTTTAGATACTGATACGTTAAAATGTAAATTTACTTAAGCGAACAACACGTACATATTAACCCGTAAAGCAGTTATGCTATGGGATTTGCATAGATATTAGGGGTACGGCCTATGTAAGCTTTGGGAAGGCATTCTTTCTGATTATATTAGACATGTTTGTGAAATTAATAACTGGTTCGATAGAAGGCAGTTCGGTTTTAGGAAAGGTTATTCCACTGAAGCTCAACTTGTAGGATTCCAGCAAGATATAGCAGATATCTTGGATTCTGGAGGTCAAATGGACTGTATCGCGATTGACCTGTCTAAAGCATTTGATAGGGTGGATCATGGGAGACTACTGGCAAAAATGAGTGCAATTGGACTAGACAAAAGAGTGACCGAATGGGTTGCTATATTTCTAGAAAATAGATCTCAGAAAATTAGAGTAGGTGAAGCTGTATCTGACCCTGTAATAATTAAGAGGGAAATTCCTCAAGGCAGTATTACCGGACCTTTATGTTTCCTTATATATATAAATGATATATGTAAAGGAGTGGAATCGGAGGTAAGGCTTTTTGCGGATGATGTTATTCACTATAGAGTGATAATTAAGTTACAAGATTGTGAGCAACTGCAACGTGACCTCGAAAATGTTGTGAGATGGACAGCAGGTAATGGTATATTGATAAACGGGGTTAAAAGTCAGGTTGTGAGTTTCACAAACAGGAAAAGTCCTCTCAGTTTTAATTACTTCGTTGATGGGGTGAAAGTTCCTTTTGGGGATCATTGTAGGTATCTGGGTGTTAATATACGGAAAGATCTTCATTGGGGTAATCACATAAATGGGATTGTAAATAAAGGGTACAGATCTCTGCACATGCTTATGAGGGTGTTTAGGGGTTGTAGTAAGGGTGTAAAGGAGAGGACATATGAGTCTCTGGTAAGACCCCAACTAGAGTATGGTTCCAGTGTACGGGACCTTCACCAGGATTACCTGATTCAAGAACTGGAAAACATACAAAGAAAAGCAGCTCGATTTGTTCTGGGTAATTTCCGACAAAAGAGTAGCGTTACAA
Organism: Anabrus simplex; assembly: GCF_040414725.1. Lineage (NCBI taxonomy): Eukaryota > Metazoa > Arthropoda > Insecta > Orthoptera > Tettigoniidae > Anabrus > Anabrus simplex. The sequence goes on along the minus strand of NC_090271.1, from coordinate 104,212,880 downwards.
AAATGTTGCAATGTTTGGGTTGGGAAGAACTGAGCGAAAGAAGAAGAGCTGCTCGACTAAGTGGTATGTTCCGAGCTGTCAGCGGAGAGATGGCGTGGAATGACATTAGTAGACGAATAAGTTTGAGTGGCGTTTATAAAGGTAGGAAAGATCACAATATGAAGATAAAGTTAGAATTCAAGAGGACAAACTGGGGCAAATATTCATTTATAGAAAGGGGAGTTAGGGATTATAATAACTTACCAAGGGAGACGTTCAATAAATTTCCAATTTCTTTGAAATCATTTAGGAAGAGGCTAGGAAAGCAACAGATAGGGAATCTGCCACCTGGGCGACTGCCCTAAATGCAGATCAGTATTCATTCATTCTATATAACTCCTTGAATTTATGTTACTCTTGCTACATCATAATGCTACAACGGGTTGCATGACACTTCATACAAACCAAATTACGTTGCATTCTAACCTACTGCCACCTAAAAATTCGAAGTCTACTGATAAGTTTACACAACGTAAACGGTATTATACATATATACTCATAATTTAAAGTGAGTTGATAGACTCCGAGGATGTTCTCATAGAACGAAACATGACATTCTTCGTTTAATAGTTTGCGAGATTTTACAGGTACGTTGTAGTATTACATATGTTTTAACTAGAGATTCCGACATACTGGAATGCTTTACATTAACTTCATTACATTAATTACATTAACAAAGTCGACACTGGATAATATGACTTCCGCTGGTACGGTCACGTTATGAGAAGGCCGGATGGCTCAGTTGCTAAAACAGCTCTCCAAGTTGATCCGGGAGGAACACGACCACGTGGAAAGCCTTTAGAGTGGTGGACTGACAATATCAAGGCCGACATGCACGACGTTGTTTTAAAACCTGAAGATGTCAGCAATAGGACGAAATGGAGGAGATGTAGCAAAGCAGCGGACCCCATAATTTGGGATAAACGTTAGGAAAGAGAATAAATATTACTCCTTCATCTCACTAGGCTGTGCAACTCCTCTTCGCAAGAACAGTACGTTTCAGAAGATTGCAGTCACCAGAGTCATAAAAGTGGTCCTTCGGTCCTGGATTAATGAAGTAATACGAACTTTATGATATATGTGATATTTATCTGTCGGAAATGTATTAACCTATGCATTATTCAACATGGTGATGGCGGAAGATTACTTGAGATGAAAATACAGACGCGGAATTTTATGACCCTCCAACTGAAGGAATGACAACCAGAACGTAGGAGAACAGAACCACAGTATCTACAATTGGGAGCGGAAGGAATTCAATAGTGTTAAGTTCGGTGTTCGCTGATTCATAATCTCTCTGGCTAACCGTGTTTACATTAGTGTGAAGCCGAGCTCAACAAACCAGAGACGATTTCTGATTAAACAGTGTGGAATGTAATTACATCACGGTAAAGTGCTATTTTTCCTGCTCGTTTGAGTGCGGAAAGTAGGCAGTTACCTTAGAGTATGTCCAGTTCTTCGATGCAGAAAATATTAACAGAGGGATTTGGATTTTCCTATTTTCTACCCTTAATATCGATATAAACATAAAAGCCTATGGCACTACAGCCAAGACGGGCGTTGGCCTACCAAGTGACAGCTGCTCAGTCCAAATGCCTGAAGATTACGGGGTAAGCATTGCCAGTGCGACGAATCCTCTATACCATTATTTTTGGTATTCTGGACCGGGCTCGCAAACTACCATCAGATAACTCCTCAATTGTAATCACGGAAAATGTGTGGCCCTCGAACCAACCCTCAAGTCCAAGTAAAAATCTCTCACCTGGCCGGGGCTCCGAATGAGAGGCATGCACGTTACCCTTAGACCGTGTGACCAGCTACATCACTCTATAGTAATCAAATAATATAGCCCTACAGCTTATATTGACAACCCGACTATCTTTCAACGTAAATACAGAGTTAGGAGTAATTTTGTTCAGCCATAACAAGTAAACAGACAGACAGACAGACAGACAGACAGACAGACAGACAGACAGACAGACAGACAGACAGACAGACAGACAGACAGACAGACAGACAGACAGACAGACAGACAGACAGACAGACAGACAGACAGACAAAAAATAAACGAATTTTGTATATTTAATCAGGTTTAGAAATGAATTATGTGGGAAACATTTCAAGTGCACAGGAAAAATTATATGAAAGAGTCAATTTGAACTCGTAACCCAGTAATTATTTCGTGTAAAACAATCTAAAATGAATCTCCGGGATCACAAATGGAACACATGAGCATTTTACACAGTTGAAAATTAGAAAAAAAGAATACTTCATCGTTGTTGGTCTTTCAAGATAGAAAGAATTTGGTAAAAGGAGAGAAAGCGTGTGATGTTCACGATCAGTGGGCGAGGTATCGATTGTGTGACAGCGAGACAATGTAGCTAACGAGAGAAAGTAGTCTTTGTGTTGGAGTTGCGATGCGGACGGACCATTGTCCACTTTCTTCCTCCCGCAAATAGGACTTTAGTGCTTGGCTTTGTGAGAAAGGATCCTCCGATGGTGAGATGAAATGTAGCACTCTCAGAAACAAAAGGACTGATCGACAGTGAGAACTCTAACGGAAGGAAGCTTTCAAAGAACGAATTTAGTAAAATGTTTATATAACAAGAGTATAATAATTGAAAACTTGGATTCAATAACGGATTTAGTCTGTTCAAGCCTTTATTGCAAAAGTATCATATCTGAAATTGTGAAACTCTCTGCTATCTGACAAACTACGTTCTAATATTCCATTCGCAGCCCCTGGGGTCAGGGAACAGATATGGATGGCACGAACTACGCTGTTGTTGCAAGGAACATATGTTCATTCCGTGAGTAGGGTGAATAGGAGAAAGTGTTATATACCACCGTTTACGGGTTTAGTGATTAACAAGAGAGAAATGAAAACGTTACACCTATATCAAGAGAGAAAAACGGATGAGGAACTCCCTTAATTAGAATAGAAACATTGTAAAATGCATGCAGTACGTAGGCAGAGGTTACGTTTTTCTCACAACTTTCAAGGAAGTGATGAACAACTAAGTTACATTCAAGAAAAAGAGGGAATAGTCTTCCAGAAACAAGATTGATCACCGAGCTCGATAGCTGCAGTCGCTTAAATGCGGCCAGTATCCAGTATTCGCGAGATAGTAGGTTCGAACCCCACTGTCGGCAGCCCTGAAAATATTTTTCCGTGGTTTCCTATTTTCACACCAGGCAAATGCTGGGGCTGTACCTTAATTAAGGCTACGGGCGCTTCCTTCCCACTCCTAGCCCTTCCCTGCCCCACCGTCGCCACAAGACCTATCTGTGTCGGTGCGACGTAAAGCAACTAGCAAATAAACAAGATCGATCAAGAGAAAAATTATTCATGGTGTTCTCTGTTACAATGATTTAAAGTTAATTTAAGTAAGTCAGGTGTAACTGCAGAAAAGAAGGCTGGTGTACAATTCTCAGTAAGGTATTTAAAATATGAAAGTGTAGAGTGGTGTAAAAGAGTCTTATGTGTGTGCCTTCAGTCAGAAATTTCAGCAAACGAATTTCAGTGTAACAATAAATGAGTGAAATAATTAAACTTAATGATAATTTTAAAAACTCACTAAGACCTATTTGCCATTCATGATCCATCCGCATTCAAGTAATAACATTTCTTAAAACCCCTAGTTAGGGCATTTCTGCATTCCATTTTATTAAGAAGATTTCACTTATTTTATCCTTATTTTCATGTAATATATTCGAGCATAAACTTTTAGAGTCACTTGTCTGATCGTTAATAACAAGATTCGCGTACTAATAACCTTACATTTGTGTTTATTGTTTAGTTACTCAGAGTTAAAACTTCGTCCTCCAGTGTCGCAAAATAACTTCTAACACCGTTACAGTAACCAAGTCATCAATTATTTGAATTAACATCTGCATCAGGCTGAATCAAATCTATGGAGGCAAACTTCAGGAGATGATTCCTGACTAGAAAAGAAACAAAAGAAAGCTCATACCAACCAGTGTCGTTTCCTGGGCCAGAAGTTCAAGCGTTGTAAACTTATAGATGATAATTTTTTATTATTTGTTTTACGTCTCACCGACACAGATAGTTCTTATGGCGACGATGGGACAGGAAAGGCCTAGAAATGGGAAAGAAGTGGCTGTGGCCTTAGTTAAGGTACAGTCCCAGCATTTACCTGGTGTGAAAATGGGAAACCACGGGAAACCATCTTCAGGGCTGCCGACAGTGGGGTTCGAACCCACTATATCCCGGATGCAAGCTCACAGCTGCGCGCTCTTAACCGCACGGCCAACTCGCCGGGTATAGATGAAGTTAACGAATTAAATATAATCCCGCACTTTTCTCTCCCTTCCCTATTTTTACTCTATTATTCAGATAACTAAACGAATTACTATACCGGTAATAGAAAGACATGGAGAAAAAAATAAAAAGTTTGGAGAAATTACAATTTTCTTAAAATGGTGAAATACGCGCATTGGTCATTTCTGTCGCTTCACCACTGTAAAATTTTATATACCGTAATAATATAATATTGCAAAATTAAAGTACAGAACATTTACAAACCACCGTCGGAAGCTATGAAAATGGCTTGGCATGGTCCGCTACTGTCAATCACTTGTTTAATTTTTCACCATAAGAAAGTGATAAGAAACTGGAGTTTAATAATATTTTTACTATGCTTTCACTACCCATATTAAAATATTAAACCTTTGACTTGATTGTGTAAGCAATAACACACTCGCATGGAATCCTAAAACAAAAAATTCAACACAAAGCGTTGCAAACTGAAACAACGCCTTGACCAGGTTTAGCAAACATGAGGCAAAGGAAGTGAGAGCGTATGGTCGCATGAGTGATTCCTGGGACTGAAGCTACCGAGACGTTGGAAACAGAACCAACGCCTTGGAGAACCACCTCCTGAAGTTTGTCCTGATAGTTTAAGTTCACCCTGCATATCTTTTGATAGATACACTTGCGAGTAAAGAACATGGCCCGTACAGACATGACTAAACAGACCCAACATCTCCAGTGGCACACTCATTTCCCCTTTTGGATGATTCTAGCAACGTGACTGAATTGTATAGTATAGGATACGTATTTTTCACCCTTTACTCCACAATGTCGAATCTCTGTACTGTGTTTTGTTATCTCACATCCACTTTCTTACGTCAAACATAGCATTTTTCATTATGGGAGTAGATTGCTGACCCACTCTTCATTCAACACGGTATTTAACATCGTTGATTGGTTCATACTATTGTTACTCCTGATTGACTTCATGCCAGTCATGGAGAGAAGCAGTAAAGGCTGGGGAGAGTTAAATTTTTAGTCGTCGTCATTAAAACCTACCTCCCTCGGTGTGACTTAAAGCAAATTGCTAAAAGAACGAAAAATATCAACTGTAGGGAAGGAAAAGCACTGTTGTACAGTAATCTAAGAATGTGGGAATTTTTTATGCATCGAAGCGTACATTTTGAATTTTCGGCTATTATATCTTAATAACGTTACTATAGATGAATATGTAGAGCCTCAACCCACTATTCGATGACTCTGAGTTTGGATCCCACCGATGCCCGATTGATTATCTTTGTTCTGCACTTCGTCTCTTTCGCTTGTACTGGTATTGTACTCTGTACGACGTAACAAGCTGAAAACCATCTCCACTTGAAATCCAAAATTATTTCGGACACAATTTAACTTTTTAAAATTATCTGTTTTAATTTCACAATTGGACAAAATTAAAATATATGTTATTAGGTATCAAGCAATGTCCTCAACTTTATAGAATATAAACCGTTGGAATAGTACGGTTATGTCCAAAGAATGGATCTTAAGAGATTTCCTAAAGAAGTGTTGTTCTGAAGTCATATAAGAATGCGAAGTAAGGAAAGAATGATCCTAATCTGGATCAGAGAAGTTAGGGCAACTACAAGGGAGAGAAGAATGAATGATGCAAATTTTTTTTTTTTTTTTTGCTAGTTGCTTTACGTCGCACCGACACAGATAGGTCTTATGGCGACGACGGGACAGGGCAGGGCTAGGAGTGGGAAGGAAGCGACCGTGGCCTTAATTAAGGTACATCCCCAGCATTTGCCTGGTGTGAAAATGGGAAACCACGGAAAACCATTTTCAGGACTGCCGACAGTGGGATTCGAACCTACTATCTCCCGAATACTGGATACTGGCCGCACTTAAGCGACTGCAGCTATCGAGCTCGGTAATGATGCAAATTGGGAAGGTATGGTATAACGAAGAAAAATAATAAAATTTAATTGAATATTATTATTGTAGCGTGAATACGACCTATAAATTGGGTTGCCATTTTGAATCGAGCGAGACCAAAATATGGAGAATTTTAAAACATGTTATAGTATAAATCGCGCACAGTACAGTCGAGTTGCGTGTACACATGCGTAGGGCAGGAGCTTACCCGTCCTCCAATAGGAGCTGTTCTAAAAAGTCTTCAAAGTCACTACAATGAATCGATACACTCCTCAGTCGTTTCGGGCAACCCGTCTACTTTGAAAGTGCTTAGCGCACACAATCGTAAAACAATTTAAATGAAGTAAAAGTCAGTTCGTGCTTATCACTGTTATTAGCAAAATTTGCACATATTTGAAAATGAAATGATACTCGTAGAAGTGAAAATCCAATAAATTACACATTAGAAGAAAGAAGAGTACATAGCGATTCCAAACTGTGCAACATAGTTTATTGGGAAAGTAAGAAACGTTAGTACTTAGATGCGCAGCCAGCCTTAGTACCAGTGCGGGCATTTTCACCATTCGATGTAAACATCGATACGAGTTACAGAGAAGAGTCCGTGGACATGTGATACCGAAAATATACGCAGTTGATTGAAGTTACTATCCTTATTTAAACGTTTTCCTTTCACACGAAACAATGACGTTAAAAATATCTAGCGTTCGTGTCCATACACTGCCTCCTCAATCTCTTTATTTTTTTTTTTTTTGCTAGGGGCTTTACGTCGCACCGACACAGATAGGTCTTATGGCGACGATGGGATAGGAAAGGCCTAGGAGTTGGAAGGAAGCGGCCGTGGCCTTAATTAAGGTACAGCCCCAGCATTTGCCTGGTGTGAAAATGGGAAACCACGGAAAACCATCTTCAGGGCTGCCGATAGTGGGATTCGAACCTACTATCTCCCGGATGCAAGCTCACAGCCACGCGCCTCTACGCGCACGGCCAACTCGCCCGGTAATCTCTTTATTGATGATTATTTTTATTCTTTCAAATATTTAGCATAATATGTGGACCTATCAATTTTGCAACTCTCATAGAGGATATCTAACAGTGCATTTCGGGTCCAGGAGAATGTCGAAGACATTATGTTGGCCTGAGTGGCTCAGACCGTTGAGGCGCTGGCCTTCTGATCCCAACTAGGCAGGTTCGATCCCGTCCAGTGTTATTTGAAGGTGCTCAAATACGTCAGCATCGTGTCCAGTAGGTTTAGTGGTACGTAAAATAACTCCCGTGGGACTAAATTCCAGCACCTCGGCGTCTCTGAAAACCGTAAAGTTAGTTAATTGGGCATAAAACAAATAACATTATTATTATTATTATTATTATTATTATTATTAAACGTCGAAAATAGCTTAAATTTTTGCTGGCACGCGAAGGAACCCCTGCGAGACAAAATTTCAGCACCGAGGCGTCTCCGAAACCCGTCAAAGTGGATAGCGGGACGTAAAAGATTAACATTATCAAAGACATCTTATAGATGTTGAGTCTTCAGAACAAAGGATGATTTTATCTTCAATACCTCCATCATCAACATTCATAGACCCCCAGGCGTAAGTGAGGATGTATCCTTACTAGGAAGATAAGGAGTGAAGTAGTTTCCCGTTGATTTCTTCGACTACATTACATTTCAATTACATATCAGTCTGTCATGCTTAATCGAATGTCTGACACCTTGACATCAATCACAGCTGGGACACGCTGCACAAGAAATGGCGTTACTAGCATCACTCACTTTCATAATGTCAAAGCCAAAAATGAGACTGAAGAAGACCAATGAAAGTAACGCATATCTTCTACTCCTCACAAGAATACGGTGCACTGTTGACATTATATTTCGCCAGAGGTAGATCTCGGCATACGCATACAGAGTGTATAAAAATTCAATGGTCAAATTTGAAGGGATGACAGATGACACAAAAATATATACTTTTATTAAAGAACCATTGGCCAGAATATTTGAAGTGCATAGCGAGCTTAACATAAATAACAGTTTAATTGTAATCTTTAACATGAACGCTTCGGAGAACGCAAGAGAAGCTCGACTCCGGTAGCACAGACATATCATGCGAAACGACGACTTTATGGCCAAGACAGCACTCCAACTTGTTTCTGGTGGACGTCGACGTCATAATAGAACCTCGAAGAGATGGATGGATACGATCAGGGAAGACGTGCGCGTGATATGGATCACAAACTCGAATACGTCCACAATGGAACCCAGTGGACGAGAAGCAGCAGAAAAACAGATCCCGTCGAATCGGACAAAGGAAAGAAGAAGAGGAAGAAGGCAGTAACTATTCAAAAGTGAATCCTTGTAATTCAGTACACGCTCTACAACGACATTCCATTGTCTGTTCTACTCGTTCAAATACCTCATGTATGTGCTCTAGGGAGTACAAAGCTACAAGCATCCGAGTGACGAACACTTCCTCGAATTTAGTTGGAATTTCATGCACAGTTTTCCGCTCTGCTCTAAAGGAATGAAAAACAAACTGGTGTTGTCACAGCAAAAACATTGCATTCTGAAGTCCTGGCATGTCTAACAGAATATGTTTATGGGTCTGAAGAATGATAACTCATTTATATACACATTTCAAAAGAATTAGGGGATGGTAGATGGGGTTCCAATGGTAGTACAGCATACCTTGAGACCTTAGCTACTCAGGGTATGTGAACTCGGATTTATACTCCATCTGTACGCGTAGCCATGCATTAATATGTCAGGTGACCCCTCAAATCAAAGTTAATAGCTGTGCTTCCGTGTGTCGTTGTGAGGTACAGAATACTGTGGTCATTTGAGCACGTTATAGACTCGAAATATTTAGTATCTCGTAGCCAGAAATATTCATTTCAGGCAAGAAATCAGTACAACCCTCAGAACCACCCAGTACCGACTTACACACTCTCTCTCACTGGTCACATCTGTTACGCGCGTTAACACGTGCACACATCTGAAGAGTGAGGGGAGGTGGAGAAAATGAAGTACGCGGAGGGGAAGGTACTTTCTCCCCCGCCTGCCTACACATCCCACTGGGTTGACAATGAAGGGCGAGAGGAACGAAGACAGGAACCACACGCCTCCTTCAAGGCAACACACGTAATGTGTATGCCAAATCACTGAAGGTCAAATTCTCCAGTTTCTTAATTCTTGTGTGCGAAGTCTGGCTGAAATTTTTGTGGTATCGAGTATGACTTCATTATCAAACAGCATCGTGCTTAAGCTCTGTAAGAAAGAATGACCCTTATTTTCGTGAATATAGGCCCTGTTAATAATATAATTTTCTTACAATTTGCTTTACATCCCACCGACACAGAGAGGTGTTATGGCGAGGATGGGATAGGAAACGGCTAGGGGTCGGAAGGAAGCGGACATGGCCCTAATTAAGGTCCAGCCCCACAATTTGCCTGGTTTGAAAAAGGAAACCCCGGAAAACCATCTTCAGGCTGCCGACAGTGGGAATCGAATCCACTATCTCCCGGATGCAAGCTCAAATCTGTGCACCCCTAACCGCACGGCCAATTAGCCTGATCTTTTACCGTAAATACTACTATTACTACTACTACTACGACTATTAATAATAATAATAATAATAATAATAATAATAATAATAATAATAATAATAATAATAATAATATTTATCCTCAAATTCCAAAATAAAAATAACCTGATATTAAGTAATTATGATTATCAAAGACGCAAGGGCGTTTGGAGAACCGTTCCTATGAAGTAATTGTCAGCGCTGATCAAACAATTAAACGCCATATACTGGGGTGGGTTTACATCATGCACACTTGATCGCAATTACATTGCAGTTAATTAATTGCTTTCCTTGATTAGGAAAAGCTAGGATAGCCAGAATGCTTAACCATAGAAACATCTTAATCAGTTCCCGAAAAAATGGAGTAAGGAGTGACCTCTGAGTGCGCACCTTCGCAAGCTACAGCTCCTGGAAGATGAACACATGTGACGTTGCCTTGGTTACTTCTCGATCATCCTCCGGGTTGGCCAAAATATTCACCCAAACTTTACCTGTTTCCTTTTCACTTGGAATTCTTGTGATCGCGACGGTACGTCAACCAGTACATCCCATGAGACATCTTAACGAGGTTCAAGTCGCAAGGGCCGTCACTTTGATACAGGATGGTTGGACTTTTCTTTTCAGCGTGTTTCTGTGGATCTCAATGTCTCTCCATCAGTTATTCAACGCTTTGGAATTACTACAATGAGACAGGCCAGTTCACAAGGGTGGTTGGACAAGGTCCTGGACGCATGACAACCCCACAGTATCACCGATATCGGACCATCTGTGCGTTGCGGCGTCGTTCAGCAACTGAAACAAGACCTCAGGAGGGTCACTGGAGTCACGGTGTCAGACCAGACACTAAGGAACAGGTGAGAAGTGTCCTTACGACCCAGACGCCTGTTCGAGTGCCCCGTTTAACGCAGCAATATCGCGCCGCTCACCTTCTGTTTGCCCGTACCCACGTCAACTGGCAACTTCGCCAATGGAGACCTGTGTTGTTCACAGACGAGTCCAGATTTCTCTTGACACAGCGCGATGGACGTCAACGTGTATGGAGACGCTGTGGTGAGCAGTACATGTCAAATATTGTCCAGGAGGCGACCGATTCGGACAAGGCTCTGTGATGATGTGGGGTGACATTAGTATTGATTGTCGTACGTATCTTTTCGTCGTCCGTGGTAATCTTACCACGGCTGGATACGTCGAGAAGATACCGCTGCAGCATGTGTTGTTTGCTGCATACAGTGTTGGCCCTGAATTCGTACTCATGCACGACAATGCCAGGGCTCATGTAGAGCGCGTCACCAGAGCTGTCTTGCGAGAACTGGACACTGAAGAGATGGAATGGCCAGTTGTGAGTCCCGACCTTAATCCCATCGAGCATGTGTGGGATAGGGTTAACAAAAGTATTCGTGGGCGTCCTGTTCCACCACAGACTCTCCAAGACCTCGAACAGGCTCTCATTGAAGAATGGGACCTGATACCAAAACGTGACCTCCGTAGACTAATACGGAGCATGCCACGTAGGTGCCAAGCTGTGATATATGCTAATGAAGGACATAGAACATGCTGAACCTCTCCAACCGTGATAAAAATCCACCCTGGAGGACTGTTATCACTTTATTTTCGACCTATTAGGACATTTCCGTTTGTGTTCTGAATATGAACGCGAATCCATCGATGTTCTGTTGTATACTTCAACGGTAAAGAATAAAGGTTTAGTTGGTATTATACCTGGGTATGAGGTATTGTTTTGCGTAGCATGGCATAGTTCAATTCCGCTAATTTTTTAAACTGTGTACTTAAAGAATACTTTCTGATTTTGTCTGTCAATATTCCGTTCCACATCCATGCTTATTTACCGGAAACGTTCTTTTCAGTCTCTTGTAACAACTCTACAATATGGAGGACCCAATTTTTACATATTGTATTTTAAAGAAAGTATATAAAACGAAATAAATATTTTTTGCATGGTAATGATAATATTTCGACTTCCAGAGGTGATGAGCAGTGCAGTTTCAGAACTTACTTCAGTTCAATTTCTTATGAAAAGGTATTCACTAGAATGCTACTCCTTTCAGTATGGGGAACATGTATTGTGATATTCACGTTCCTGGAACATTGGCTCTGACAGCTGTCTGGAGCAATTTGGTATAAGAAGATAGCGCACTTCTCCTTGGAATTGAGTAATATGCTGTCTCCTTTAGAACGTGTCGTCTTAGAGGCTTTCTAAGACATGGGTTGTAACTGTGATATCCTTCCCTGTCTCCTAAAACTACGTATTTCTGTAAGTTTGGCAATATAAAACGAGGGTAATACAACATATCAAGCCTGGTTACGTGATACTGAGAAATCTCAAAGCTTTCAAATTGGATCTCTACCCTTCAAGTGTTCTACGATCCATTAAGTTATATGGCAGTTTTTCTTCCTGGCTTGGAACTTTAGATATTAGAATATATTTTGTCTCAGTACAGTGCAGGGACCTTAAATTTTTGGGGCTCCGTTCCCTTTGCCTCACCCACAACCACCACCAAAAATTGAAAAAATATTTGCGACAGCCTTCTCATCAAAACAGGATACAATTAAGTAGATGAAGATGATGGTTCTAGATCTTTCTACAGCAAAAATGTTTGTAAATATTTTCAATTGTGAGAATACTGAAAACTTATATTTTTTTACAATTGATTTTACGTCACACAGTCACAGATATGGACTTATGGGACAGAACACGGCTAGAAGTTGCAAGGTACAGCCCCAGAATTTGTCTGGTGCAAAAATGGAAAACCGTGGAAAGCGATATTTAGGGATGCCCACATTGGGGTTCAAACCCACTATCTCAAGAATTCAAGCTCACAGCTGTGCTGCCCTAACCGCACGGCCTCTTCTCTCGGTACTGAAAAAACTACCTGACGTTAACGATGATTTCGAAGCGCCTAAACTGTTCTGTAATCCTGAACCCTTAAAGTAAAGAATCCAATTCTTTCGATAACGCTTATATAGCTAACGACTTCATTTCTAGTAAGTAAGACATATCTCATCGTAAAAGTGTACACTTCATTTTATTTACAAGCAAAGAGTTCTATTCTTTATTGTATCAACCTAAGCCTACAATGGTGCAATGTATAATAATTAGAAAGCAATTGAAAAACATTTAAAATACCGTATTGTCTGTTTATTTCTTCGTGAGTTACCATTAATGAGATTAGAAGTGTGACGGAAAAGATCTCCACCTTGAGAGAGAATACCGAGCCTACAAAAGTGCATACAATACGGGTTTCTCTGCTTTCCTTAATATGCTCTTCAGGTTGAAGCCCTGGAACAACTTTCAAATACTGAAGATATTTCGAGCTTCCTGGCCAGATTTACCCTGCTACGATAATGGAGTGGACCATACTGCCAGCGGTGGAGCTCCGTGATGTTCAAACCACATCTCGCACTGGTTCCAACATGTTCCAACAACGGTTGTTGCGTCAACTTGGAAATATCGCAGATAGCGTTCTCCCGACAGAGGTCCCTCAAAGAAATGGGGACCAAAGAAGTGATCACCCACGATGCCACACCATACAGTACGTTCACTCCCTACTGTACTTGAAAAGCTGCCTGTTATACACAACGGCGATTATTCACAGTCAAGTAATGCATATTATGTGGATGAACGGTTACACTGTTGTGGAACAGCATTTCGTCCGTAAATAAGATGGTCGCTAAAAAGGCGTAATCAGGGTTCACGTTCTGTGGGGTCCATGAACACCAGTGCTTCGAAATCATGACTATGGAACTCCTGGCGTAAGTGCAGTTGGTACGGGTGAAACCGCTGGGTATGCAATATCCGAATAACGGACCCCCGGCTGATGTTCGTCTCCCGTGCAATGTCCTGTGTGCTAGAGTGAGGTTTATGTCGGACAGCGTCCAACATAACCATTTCGTTGTGAGCAGACGTCACGGGATGATCTCGAAGAGGCTGTGTCCTTCCCAGGATCGCAGTAGCTTTCAGACGTCTTTCCACACTCCGATATATCATGCCTATCTGCTGTCGTATATTCGGATAGCCTTTCTGACTCAGACGTTGTGCCTGGTACGCATTCTGCCTAGTTTCTCCATAGATGAGTAACATATCGACATACTCGTCGCTGGAATACATCATTAGGCGGTAAGCTTTGTGTTGTGTTGTGACTTACTTCGAAGGAGGGGAGCTCGCGCTCTTACATACCTACATGCCATCTCAGAGTGTTATGGTTCAAATGGGTCACATTTGGCCCGACCTGTGGTCTGCGAATGTTGGAACATTTAAGATGTAATTACAGTAATTGGTTTTCCTGTGTCCTAACCACAGAGCATCACCTCCTAATTCTCGTCCAACTCAGCTCAGTACCCTATGCCAAGATATATACTGCCCATTACAGGGCCAAATAAACAAATCAGTCTGTGGAAGCTATGGAATAAAAGTAAAATTATTGCGTGGGATTCGAATCTGTGAGCACCATCGGCTATCATAACTTCCACCGCGCCCAAGCCAAGTGAGCTATTGCGAGGCATGACATGCAGTGCGCAGTTTCCATCCTATACAATACCTACTCCTGGTTTGTGCGTGCACCTCCTCTTTTAAGATACGTGTTTTTTCTATCTGCGCTCGTTTAACGGGTTTATTCCAGGTACCCATGATGAATCAATAATATCGCTCGCGAATTCTACTGTCTTGTAGCCCTTAATCATTCTTCTCGTTATATTACCTTAGTTCAGGAGGAGGGACCGATGTCTTTAAAAATTGTAGTAAAAGCGACGGGATGCATAAAAGTAAATCGCAAGGATCTGGTTAACGACCCGGTATAAAATGGTCATGTCTTTGCTAGCGAGGCGAGGTGTTCACAGAGCGCTTTGTCTTCTAGTATGGATTAGAAAAAAGTTGTTACTTTCATTGACTTGCTTCAGTCTCATGCTTGACATTGACAATGTGAAAGTGATTGAGGTATGAGCTATACTAGTAACATCTTTCTTGGTCGACCAATCCCTATTATGAATGGTGTAAATATGCCTCTCATAGGATCGGTTGGTGCATGCATTTTAGTGGAATTGGCAGACTGATATGAAATAGCTCCTTCCGACTCTGTGAGGTAAAGCAACGGTAAACTACAGAACACCTATGACGGATGATGGCGAAGATGGTGAGGTTCCAACTAGCCTTCCGGCTTAGGAGTCAAGATAAAACTACAACAACAACGACATAACAGATGTCAAAAAAAGTTTCCCGTTGCAATGGGCTCACAGGACAATATAGTCATTACACCGGTATAAAATATATTTTCCTTTAATCTGTAAACATGCCCGACTCGTTGGCTCAATGGTCAGCGCGCTGGCCTTCGGTTCAGAGAGTCCCGGTTTCGATTCTCGGTCGGGTCGGGGATTTTAACCTGCATTGGTTAATTCCAATAGCTCGGGGACTGGGGGTTTGTGTTGTCCCCAATATCCCTGCAAATCACACACCACACATAACACTATCCTCCACCACAATAACACGCAGTTAACTACACATGACAGATGCTGCCCACCCTCATCGGAGGGTCTGCCTTACAAGGGCTACACCCGGCTAAATATAGCCACACCGAGCTCGATAAATGCAGTCGCTTAACTGCGGCCGGTATCCAGTAATCGGGAGATAGTGGGTTCGAATTCCACTGTCGGCAGCCTAAAGATGGTTTTCCGTGGTTTCCCACTTTCACACCAGGCAAACGCTGGGGCTGTACCTTAATTAAGACCACGGCCGCTTCCTTCCCATTCCTAGGGCTTTTCTATCCCATCGTCGCCATAAGACCTATCTGGGTCGGTGCGACGTAGAGCAAATAGCAAAAAAGAAAAAAGTAAAAAAGAAATAGCCACACGAAATTATAATTATTTATCTGTAAACATTAATTTTCTCTGTGCTTCGTAAGGTACCGTACGTGTTCTTCATATATGTACTCGTTTTACGGGTTCATTTGAGGTACCCATAATGAAAGGAGGTAGGCTCAGTTCCACTCTTCTGTTCGTTTATTTCTGTTTTTGTTTGTTTGTTCGTCTCTCTGTTACTGTATCACGATAGATTTTTACGAAACTCTGCACAATACTTTAGTTGTAGGAAAGGTGACTTGAAACATTAACACTACAACGTTTAATAAGCACAAGATGGAGTGGTATTTCAGGGGAAATTGTGAAAGTGAAATCTCAGGTATATACATAAATATTAGTTATATCGAAACATTCTGCATAACAAAATCCTCTCCAAATCAATTTCTGGTCTTTTATGGTTTAAGTTTCTTTCCTTCTGTTTAATCATCGTGTAAGAATTGACAAATTCAGAAATTTCAGTCTTTATCTAAACTGTTAAGTGTTTCATTTTAGAGGTTTAAGTCGTACGAGATATAATATGGGACTAGTATTGACACTGGTGTTGATGTCCATCCTGATCGTTATACTGAGTAAAAGTATAGTGTTACTAAGATGTGCGCTGAAATCGAAAATGGGGTGAAGTGTATTTGAATAATTAATTTTTGCTGACTGGAACTGAATTTGTAATAAGAAAATATTTAGATTAATGATAGGAATACAAAGAAAGAGACGTAACTGGAGACGATTCATTATTATATCTTAAATAAAATATATAGTGGTCTCTTTCCTACAAATGAAATTATGGTCAACAACTGAAAAAGAGATTATAAGTATCTGCCATGTATTGAATGACGTTCAGCGATATTCTCAACCATGTCCTCGAACTCAGCACACCAAGGAGAACCAAGACCACCTAGCTAGACGGCTAGACCCTTAACACTAGATCACTTGCCGACATCCTGCTGTTCCACGGCACTGACTAGTATCGCTCCCTGCCACTTAGAGCGCCCCTACGATCAGTATACAGTTGCGAGCTCCCTGCTCGCCCCAGAAACGTAACCCGCTGCACACATCAGTCTGCAGCCGCAAGCTCCCTGGTCACCCCAGAGACGCAACTCGCATAACACACCTAAAACAGCCGCAAGCTCCCTGATCGCCCTGGCAACGCAACCCGCTGAACAAACCAGTCTGCTCACGCGAGCTACCTGCGGACCTAAGCAACGCAACCCGCTGCGCATACCAGCCAGCAATCGCAAGATTCCTGCCCGCCCTATACCGAGCAGCCCCCAGCAATTTGTCAAGCGCTCAGTGTGATTTCCAGTTCGTTTCCTTTCACAGCTTAAGCCGTTAAACCATTCCTGATTCGACGGTACCCACTGAGTCGCGCCACGCGAAACCGGTCCTCCAAGGAATTTGACCGTTCCAGTGCTTCAAAGCACTCAAGAACCTACCCAAAACACACATAAAATCTGAGTCGGGACCACCTTCAAACCCAGGAATCATCACGACACTCTCCCTCCCACTCAAACAAGATTCAGCCTCACTCCTCCATACACTGCCATTAAAACTCCCTTTGACACAATACATGCCACCACCACCACCACCACCACCACCCCTATCATACCAATACCCAAACCAACAGGCCTAACTAGACCCCTCCCTTCCCTCGCCAAGGGAAATAAGACTATCCACACCAAGACATCACTCCTGAATATGTTCTCACTTCCTCAACTACTTAAATCCACCGACGCACTGGAACCTCAGGCATAACCAAGGAGAAAGGCCACAAATTTCGAAATTAAAGTACTACTTTTCAAAATTCCATCCGCAATAAATTGTTAAATACACAATTAACAGGCTGTGTCCCATACTACAGTGCAGTCGTTACATCTCCAAAAGCAACATCAGGCATGTTCAGTACCTGGATATGTCACTGCCCGGTACTGCCACACCGTAAGACCAGTTTTACTATGCCAGCCCCATCATAACAGAATAGCGAGTTCCCTGACATTACACATATACTGAAAACACACCACAATTACATAAACCAGTAAAACCAACAAATAACCACTATTAAACTAACACACAATCATAAATTGAAAACACACACAAATGAAATGAAATGGCGTATGGCTTTTTGTGCCGGGAGTGTCCGAGGACAAGTTCGGCTCGCCATATGCAGATCTTTTGATTTGACTGCCGTAGGCGACCTGCGCGTCGTGATGAGCATGAAATTATGATGATGAAGACGACACATACACCCAGCCCCGTGTCAGCGAAATTAACCAATTATTGTTAAAATTCCCGACCTTGCCGGGAATCGAACCCGGGACCCCTATGGCCTAAGGCCAGCACGCTAACACTTTAGCCACGGAGCCGGACAACACACACAAAAAGACCGACAGAGGAGCGCCAATGGGCACACCGGTATCGGTATCACACATGCCATCTAACTCTTCGGAGATAGGTGCAAATACGGATGACCAGGGGAATGACGTGAAACAACGAAAATTGTGGTCTGGAACACTGAAAACAACCATGCCCTAGTCTCTGCGTAGTAAATATGTGTAAAACGCAATTGCTAAACCATTTTAGTAGTATTACACTAAGGTAACGATGTAACAATTAATGTTGGAATTGAACACTACATCAATTCGAGTTTAGACATGAATCAACCAGTGAGGCGAGGGAGAGAGTGATCATCGCAATGTCTCGTTAAGGAGATGAGTAAGGTAAATCGAATGCTCTTCTTTCTTTTTCTTTTCGTATTTGCCGAAATTACCTCAGTCCATGTTATGACTGTAATATTGCTTACAGGTTGCTCATTTCAAGCATGAAAACGAAAGCTATCATATTCGTAGTATTCAAATAGTAATATGCATTTTCTACCAGAAATCACAATCATGTTAGATAAACACTGGCTGGCTGTTGAAGAAAGAAACTTTTTATATACAGGAAAACAAAAAATCTGGATTATTTTCAGAAGTACGTAAACGAAATGATACTCTCAAACCTTTGTATTTAAAAAATTCTGTAACGCCCATACTAAGAATAAAGGGAAAATTCTCAATAATTCGCAGAAAGAAATTTCTTTATGTTAGGAATGAATGAATGAATGAATGAATGAATGAATGAATGAATGAATGAATGAATGAATGAATGAATGAATGAATGAATGAATGAGTCAGTCAGTCAGTCAGTCAGTCAGTCAGTCAGTCAGTCAGTCAGTCAGTCAGTCAGTCAGTCAGTATTACTGTAATTTCTAAGCACTTTCTACAAGTGAAAGGAAATTACATGGTTAAAGATGCATACTGTGTGTGCCAGAATTTTTGAAATTTTATTCATATGACTTATTTGCACAGTATCGAACAGTCCTTTCTGAACTACTTGCATGACTGCAATCAGCGTAAGTAACGGTTTTTCATAATTCTGCAATGTTATTCCTACCTACAATATATTACCCCCAATGAACAAGGAGAATGATACTGGGCGTGATAAGATTTACCCCAGTACTTTGACTTCAAGCCGAAAAGAATATACCCTTCCACAACAAAGGCACCATCATGTAGCGATTCTTGAATGGGAGAAATGGAGCAACCATCCTAGAAACAATGTTCAATGCATCAGCCCTTCGCCTCAAGTCAAGAAAACCGTTCTGGATCACTAACCAACATCAGATATGTACGATCGACGATCTGTGGTGCGTTACCAACAGGAACTTGGTCCCGATTGAACCACTTGAGGACTGGACATACCCGTACTAATCCAGCGGTGCACTAAAGGTTAATAACCGGTTTCGCAATGTGTGACTGTGGATTCTCACAGCTGACCCACATTAAGAAGAATGCCCCAAGAAACTTTTGAAGGTAGTCGTGATGAACTGATAGATGCCACACTAAGGGCAGTTGAGTAGATTACGTCGTTTGGCATCAAACTTAAGCCTGCTAAGAGTTAAATATATGTACTACCAGTACATTTCCTAAATACTGTAACTGTAAATTATTCATCACATTTCAAATAGCTGAAATATTTCATATGATTAATAATAAATGAACTGTGCACCAGTGGCGGCTCGTGCTGAATTATGTTGGTGGTTCTGCTCTGTGATGCCCATTCCATTGCAGTAAGTGTAATAGGCAAATATAAATTCGTATCGCATAGGGCATGTGCCAACTGAGCTCGTGTGAATCCGTCCTTCAACCCCACAGAAACACCTCACTCCATGGTCTGTCAGCTTTTAAGTTCCCGAAAATGTTCAGAAAAAATACAGGTTAACATAAATCTTAACTTGTAAGACGTCCATTTCGAGGAACATCGACGATATAAATATGACTTGTACAAAAAGTAACCGTTAAACATTTACAAAAAAAAGCCTTTCTTCCGCTTATCGAAAAATACAATTTCAATACAAATCGTCAAGCCAGGTCTTTCGTTTCACATCCAGCAAGACAATGTCGTCCCAAAGAGGGTGATAGTCCAGAGAGGAGAGGGTGTGATTTACAATCGAGTTTGGGGAGGAAGTGTCAATGATTCCAAGAACTGGGACGTCTCGGCCATAGGTCTCAGCGACACAACTCCTCCAGTACACGACAATAGGCCAGCCGTGCTGCAGGGCTTGCAGTTCATACACTGTAATGTAATTATTATTTTGTTAGCGAAACACAAAGTTTTCCAGCAATATCCCTCTTGCATACGGCAAATATTGTACTTAGCTGTGTCATCTACAGAGCCGCAGGTGTTTTATGCGTGACCACGTCTGCCTGTGACGAAACAAATAAAACCTGATTTACTGTGAAATGCGTTCATTTGTTTCTTACAGAGAACTTAATTCTATTTTACAAAATCATGTACTATTACTGTTAATAGCATTTATCTGTGTAACCAAAGCGCACTATTGAATATGGGACGGTGAAAATTGCAAATATGTATATATACAAAAGAAGAGTTTTTTTCTTTACTTTGACCAGAATTTAAAACGAATGGAATTTCTATATCAGTAGTGTCCATTGTACGAAGGAAATACAGTTTTCCGACATACCTATCTGCCCTTCTGTATGTATGTACGCTCATCACGAGAAGACTGCTTAACAGAGTTCAATGAAAGTCGCTATGAAAAGTCGAAGAGTAGGGTACTACACTTTAGGCTATAAATAATTTTATTCACGTTGAGTGAAATGGTAGTTTAAGAAAAGGCATAAAATGTAATTATCAAATATCTATATTATTAAGGTTCCTATCGATAAGTACAGTCTAACAAAAGTTATAGACAAAACAATTTCCGATCATTTATGTCTTAAACAGTTTTACCGTACCGGCTATGATCACAGAGCTATTCTTGAATTTCGATTTTTTTCTGCTTAGCCCATATCAACGCCGAGCCGCGAGGGAATACTTGAACAGAATTGGATGAAAACCGGTATGTGAAGTCGGAGGATAAGGCGCTACAGTTTAGGCTATAGATAATGTTATCCATCCGGGGTGATATTGTAGTGTAGGGGAAGGTCTACAATTTTATTACCGAGCAAGTAGCTGTCGGTTAGAGTTTGAATTCGGGAGATAGTGGGATTGAACTCCACTACCAGTAGCCCCAAGATGGTTTCCCGTGATTTCCCATTTTCACACCAGGCAAATGCTGGGGCAATACCTTAATTAAGGCCACGGCCGTTTCCTTCCCACACCTAGCCCTTTAATATCCCATCGTTGCCATTTGATCTATCTGTGTCGGTGCAGTGTAAAGCAGCTTGTGAAAAACGTGTTTTATTTATTTATTTTTTTATTTATTTATTTTATTTTATTTATTCCTTCATTCCTTCATTTATTTATTTATTTATTTATTTATTTAATTATTTATTTATTTATTTATTTATTTATTTTATGTTTTTGTATGTGGCGAAGTTAGGGCTCACGGCCCTCTCTTACACTTAACCACACCATACAGTAGATAGTCATTGCGTTCAACTGGTCACTAAACACGTCTGCTCCTCTCAGTCACTCGTACGTAATGATACAGTGACGTAATCGGAACAGAGCATGTGGGAGATACGCACATGTGGACATGTGACAGCAATCGATAGGTGCATCGAAATCTCGGTTCCTAGTAATTCCTCTGATGGACAGTTCTCATGTTGATTAACAATGGTCAATTCTGGGTCAGCCTTGTAAATAATTTCCAGACCTATTTTATTTTTCCCACTCTGTAAAAATAGTACGCCGTCAAAGAAGAATTTGTACATAACACATTTGTACATGACACAATGGAACCGTGGGACTGAATAACTGGTGCACCGCTATTAATTCGGCACTGCATAATATTTGATCGGATGGAGATATCTTGAGGAATTTTTCATCGTTATGTTTTCCTCGTCAGGGTTTCTTCATAATTTGTAATATGATTGACTAGTTTTGATGGTTACCGATCAAGAAATCGCAACAATTTGTTGCCAGTTTTCTAAATTTAGAGACACTTATTATAAATCAGCTGTCATTGAGACTGTCACAATCAGCCTAGTTCAACTCTGTGACCTCATAAAGAATGTGTTCGACATTAATCTCAGTCAAATTCGTTTATTTTTATATTTCACCATCTCCCCTAGGAGTGCTAGGGGTTTTAACCACACCGGTATTTTTTTCAGATAGAAAGTAATACGCGTAGCAATTTTATATGAGGGCTATGCTGGATGAAAACACACACATCCGTAATTTAGGAACTTTTAAACATTTTCCTTTCCATCCCTTCTAATATCCATGCGGATAGGGACTGAACAACGACATTCGGAGTGTCATTATTCACCTCAGCGACCTCGAAAACTATGGACTGTACATGAATATTTGTTGTTATCTATTATTATATTTCACTCGTCTTTCTGTGTTTTTTTATAATTCACCCTCGCTCCTAGGGGTGCTGGGTGTATCTGACATACACAGTAATACGTTGAAGGTTAGGTCAAATGTTCCACCTTTACAATACTAAGATTCTTTATTAACTAAATATTTACATGATTTTTAATTATATCGGGACATTTTTCGTCTACCTTGTAGACATCATCAGCCATAAAAACTTTTGAGAAAAAGCTACAAGGACAAGGACAAAGTAACACATTAAAATAATTCGGATAACCGAATATGTCATTTAAAATGGTAAAGAATTCAGAACTGTTTTGACCACAGCACTTAAGAATACCGTTGACATTAAAATTAAAATTGTCCACATGGGATGATTCAGTAAAAACTTTGCGTTAAAATTCTTCCTTTTTGTGTGATGTGTTAATCTATATATATAAAATAGCTTGTCCTGACTGACTGACTGACTGATTCATCATCGCCGTGCCAAAACTACTGGACATAATGAAATGACATTTTGGGGATACATTCATATTAAGATGTAGGTGCTCGCTAAGAGAGGATTTTTGGATATTCCTTCGCTAAAGGGGTGAAAAGGGGGGTGAAATTTGAAAATGAGTCGATCTATATCTCAAAACTTTAAAAGTTTACAAATGTAAAAATTGGTATTTATAATCTTCTTTAAAAAATAAGGAAATACGTATTTTTTTGTTTTCAGAAAATCCCAATAGGAGGGGTGAAAAAGGGTGAAAATGGGGGAAAAAAGGTTGAATGCCTTTAATCAGGATACCGGTACTTATATCTCAGAAACTGAAGGTATTACAGACCTGAAAATTGGCACTTTTGATCTCTTTTAAAAATTAAAAAAAACGTATTTTTTATTTTTGGAAAATCCAATTAATGGGAGTGTGAAAAGGGGGGTGAATTTTTAAAATCAGTGTATCTATATCTCAAAACTTTGAAAGTTTACAGATGTAAAAATTGGTATTTAGAATCTTCATTAAAAATAAAGAAACACGTATTTTTTTGTTTTCGGAAAATCCCAATAGGAAAGGTGGAAAGGGGTAAAGTGGGTTGAATGCATTTAATGAGGATACTTATATCTCAAATACTGAATATATTACAGACCTGAAAATTGGTGTTTTGGATCTCCTTTAATAGTAAAGAAACACGTATTTTTTTGTTTTTGGAAAATCCAATTAATGGGGAGGGGGTGAGAGGAAGTGAATATTTAAAATGAGTGTATCTATATCACAAAACTTTTAAAGTTTATAGATGTAAAAAAATAGTATTTAGAATCTCTTTTAAAAATAAAGAAACACGTATATTTTTGTTTTCGGAAAATCTTAATAGGAAGGGTGGAAAAGGTTGAAAAAGGGGTCCAATGCCTTTCATGAGTCTACTTATATTTCAGAACCTGAAGATATTACAGACCTGAAAATTGGTGTTTGGGATTTCCTTTAAAAATAAAGAAACGCGTATTTTTGTGTTTTTGGAAAATCCAATTAATGGGGGGTGAAAAGGGGGTGATTTTTTAAAATGTGTGTATCTATATCTCAAAACTTTTAAAGTTTATATATGTAAAAATTGGTATTTAGAGTCTCCTTTAAAAATAAAGCAACACGTATTATTTTGTTTTCGGAAAATCCCAATAGGAAGGGTGTAAAAGGGTGAATAATGGGTTGAATGCCTTTAATGAGGATACATATATCTCAGAAACGAAAGATATTACAGAACCGAAAATTTGTATATGGGATCTCCTTTAAAAATGAAGAAACAGGTATTTTTTTTTTTTTGGAAAATCCAATTAATGGCGGTTTAAACAGGAGTGACAAATTGGGTTGAATTTTTTAAAGACTATATCTACAGAATATCTTGGAAACGTAAAATGTTACAGACGTAAAAAGTGGGTGTTTGGAATCTTCTGTAAATGTAAAGAAACATAGGTGATTTGTTTTTGGAAACTCCACTTAAGGAGAACTCAAAAGGGGTGAAATTTTAAAATGAGAATTTCTACAGTATATCTAAAAAAACTTAACACGTTACAGAAGTGAAAAATGGTATTTTTATCTCTATTAAACATAAAGAAACGTGTATTTTTAGTTTTCGGAAATACCACTTGGGCGGGAGGGCGGGGAAGTGACTGAAAATGGTGTTGAATTCTTTTAATTAGGCTACTGATATCTCAAAAATGAAGATGTTACAGACGTGAAATTTGATATTTGCTATCTGCTTTAAAAGTAAGGAAACATGTATTCTCGGAAAATCCAATGAAGTGTGGGGAGGGGTGTGAAAGAATTGAAAATTAATTGGCTTAATTGTATGAGAATACATACATCTAATAAAAACTACAGTTGTTACAGACGTGAAAATTCGTATTTGGATCCCCTTTAAAAACAAAGAAAAACGCGTTTTGGCGGGGAAACCATCTTGGAGGGCGGGAGTGTAAAGGAGTTGAATTCCTTTCATGAGGACACATAAATCAAAAACTGAAGTAGTTAGAGTCGTGATAATTGGTATTTAGAAGATCCTTTACTATTAAAGAAACAAGTATTTTTTGCGGGAAAATTCACTTGGGGGGGGGGAAGTAGTGTGAAATGAAGTGAATAAAGTAAATTATTTTTATGGGGATACTTATATTTCAAAACTGAAGGTTATAGACGTGAACATTGGTGTTTGGAATATCCTTTAAACATAAATAAACAAGCCTTCTTTTACTTTTGGGGGGTGGGGGGCGGTAAATTAACTTAACGGTGGTGGGGTGTAGAAGGAGGTGAGACCAATTGATTTTACTGTTCTTAATATACTTATAAGGATCCTCCGTTGCTCAGGCGGCAGCGCGCCGGCCTCTCACAGCTGGGTTCCGTGGTTCAAATCCCGGTCACTCCATGTGACATTCGTGCTGGACAAAACGGAGGCGGGACAGGTTTTTTCTCCTGATACTCCGGTTTTCCCTGTCATCAGACATTCCAGCAACACATAATAATAATAATAATGTTCCGGACCGTCGTCAAATGTGCGGACCGCGCTGGAAACGGCTCCTAGACGGGTAATGACTAAGAATGCAGTCCGGCTGCGGGTTCAGTGCCGCCAAGGCACCCAATATGACACCACGCCGTATCTCCTGAAGGATTTTATCCATATTAAAAATAATTATAGGAATAGATGGCAAAGATTTACGGACCCAACTGACCGGGAGGAATACCTGAGCCTAGCCCGGGAAGTACGAAATCGATCGCTGGAAAGGAAGATTGAAAAATGGGAGGAAACGTGCCGTAATTTAATAGAAAACGAGTCAAATCGGGGATTTTGGTGGATTTTCGCAGAAAATGAGTCAGATCGCGAATTTCGGCGGATTATATACTAAAACAATAAGCATTCAATTATAAATGTCAGTATAATACCGTAGCGAAGCACGGGTATCTTGCTAGTATATAATATTCTGTTATTCGTGAAGGCTTGATAATGAATTGCACAATGTTCATTCCAATAGGATAATAACGATGTATAAGAAATCCAGCGAGCATATGTTAAAGCCGTCTTATTGGTGTAGTATTGGCATTTCCTGTTGAGAAGTTAGGTGGAAAATTTGAACGTGATGACGTAATGTGGAATGTGCAGTAGAGGGCTCTAGAATAAGAAAGATGGCTGTTGTTAGTGTTAAAATAGGCAAGATTTTGTGTCTTGAGATGTAAAGTAATGAAAAAATGAAAAATGAGAAGTGCGGCACATCTGATTACTTACGTTCTCGCCTGTCTGACAGCGACTAGTTCAGTGTGGAAGCCTGTGGTTGACTGAGAGCGAACTATGGAGGTTGTGTGTGAAGGGAGCCGCCATGAGGGGAAATTAGGGGAAGGTTAGGATCAGTAGGCGGGAAGCCGTCACATGAAAGCTTGTTATTGGATTTGTCAAAGTAAGAACTATTGAGCAATGCCTCAAAAATTACGTTCGCAGTTTCGGAAATTTCATTCAAATTGTGAAAGGGATTGCATTTATGATCTATATTAATATAGATGTTTTCTAAAACATTGAGTAAAGTGCTTTTATTATGAAAATAAAGAATTTTTAAGTCCTGTTCTATGGAAGTGAAGGAATGATTGGATTCTGTCATGTGAGTACTATGTTTAGCGGCGTTGATATGTTCCTTATATCTAACTGAAAAGCCTCTTCCGGTTTTGCCCAATGTAGCTCGCGGAACATTGGTTACACTTTAACTTATAAACGCCTGACCTATTATATTTATTCGTAGTGTTGATAATTTTATGTTGGTTGTAAAAAAGATTAGTATTATTGTTGACTGTTTTAAAAGCAATGTTGATCTTATGTTTCTTGAGGGTGTTGGTGATATCATAAATCTTACTATTTGTATAAGTGAAAGCGGCATATTTGTCTGTTTTTCTTTTTGTTTCTCTAAGTAAAGTTGAACTGGATTTGTTAGTAACTTTATTGATTATCCTGTCAATGAAATGCCTGCTAAAACCATTTTTACTCGCTATTAAGCGGATAAATTCAAGTTCTTTTTTACGATTAGCATTTGATAAAGGGACGTGAAAAGCTCTGTGGATTAAACTATAAAATGTTGCTCTTTTTTGAGATTCCGGATGCGTTGAGTCTTGTCGAATAGTATTAATAGTTTGGGTGGGCTTCCTAAATATGGTATAAGAGAATTTGTTGGAGCTATTGTTAATAGTGACATCTAAGAAGTTTAATGAATTATTGACTTCCGCTTCGGAAGTAAACTTGATCCATGGATCAACTGCATTCAACTGTTCAAGAACGATATCGCCGTTGGAGACGTTGTGATCTATTAAAGTAAATGTATCATCAACAAAGCGTGTCCAGAATACGATACCTTTAATTTTGTTAAGAATTTTGGAATTTTCCAAGTGGTCTAAATAAATTTCTGCCATTATTCCTGAAGCCGGGGAGCCCATAGGAAGACTATCCTGCTTATAAATTTTCCCATTAAAAGTGAAATAGTTGTTGGAAGTTACAAATTCTAAAATATTTAAAAATTCTTCTATTTCTTGTATGCTTAATTTTCTGTGTTTTAGAAAATTATCCTTGATGATCTTTAAAGTTTTCTTGACTGGTATATTGGAATACATGTTTTTAATGTCAAATGAGTACATTTTTTGTTGCGGCTGTAATTCTAGGTTTTTTGTCAAATTACAAAATTCTATAGAATTCTTGATGGAGTTGGGATTTTCAAATTTGTAGTATTTCTTCAAGAAATTATGAATAAATTTGGAAGTTTTGTAAGTCGGGCTGTTCCTGTAGTTAACTATGGGTCTTATGGGAATATCTATTTTGTGGACTTTAGGCAATGCTTTAGCTGTGGGGATACTGGGATTCATATTAATGAGTTTTTGAGAATCATGTTCAGTAAGAATAAAGGACGTTTGTTTCAATAATTGTTTTAAGTTTTTTTGGATATTCTTGGTAGGATCTTTTTTATCAGTTTAAAAGAGTTATCAGAAACGAAGGTTTCAGTTTTTTGCACGTAAGTTTCTTTGTTCATAATAACTGTGGCATTGCCTTTGTCCGCTTTCGTAACTATTAGATCATTTTCGTTAATCTTCTTTTTTAACGAGTCTATGGCTTTTTTGGGATTTTTTTTGGGAATTTTTTCATTATTTTACATCTCATGACACAAAAACTTGCCTATTTTAACACTAACAACAGCCATCTTTCTTATTCTAGAGCCCTCTACTGCACATTCCACATTACGTCATCACGTTCAAATTTTCCACCTAACTTCTCAACAGGAAATGCCAATACTACACCAATAAGACGGCTTTAACATATGCTCGCTGGATTTCTTATACATCGTTATTATCCTATTGGAATGAACATTGTGCAATTCATTATCAAGCCTTCACGACATAACAGAATATTATATATTAACACATCACACAAAAAGGAAGAATTTTTACGCAAAGGTTTTACTGAATCATCCCATGTGAACAATTTTAATTTTAATGTCAACGGTATTCTTAAGTGCTGTGCTCGAAACAGTTCTGAATTCTTCACCATTTTAAATGACATATTCGGTTATCCGAATTATTTTAATGTGTTACTTTGTCCTTGTCCTTGTAGCTTTTTCTCAAAAGTTTTTATGGCTGATGATGTCTACAAGGTAGACGAAACATGTCCCGATATAATTAAAAATCATGTAAATATTTAGTTAATAAAGAATCTTAGTATTGTAAAGGTGGAACATTTGACCTAACCTTCAACGTATACTCACGACAATACGGGCTTTATAATGAAGTTTATTTTATGTAATACACAGTAATGTTTTCGATATTGTAAGTCATGTGTATACCAAGTTTGGTTGAGAGGTATGCTAGAACATACACACGTCGTCTTTAAAATGTGTCCCTTTGGACATTTTCTTTTCTTTACCAGTTCTCAGCCCCCACTGCCGATTAGGACTGAAGTTTACCTTAAACGGCATCCAGAGTGTCACAATTCATCTCAGCGATCCCAAACCAAAAAAAAAAAAGGTTTAGACACAGATGTCGGTCGTTTTCGGTTAATGTTTACATTTATTCTCTTTTAGAGGCTGGGGGTCTCTAACCCCAAAGGTATTTTTTACAGACAGTAGGTCAAATTTTCGTTGAGAGTTATGCTGGAATATACAAATGTACGTCCATTATCTCGGTCATTTTGGAAATTTTGTTTTTCACTTCTTCTCACAGCTATGCGAAAGGAGGCAGAACTGCGCATTTCACACATTTTCGACTATTTTGATATATCGCTCCTCCCTCGCCCCCCACACCAAAGGGAGCTGAACATGGACTTATAATGAATCCGTAGTCTCACTATTCATCTCAGCCACCACGAAAACTATGGATTCGACGCTATGTTCGATTATTTTTATATATATCTCACCCACCGACCCCCACCACGAATGGGGAAAACATGGAATTTAAAAAATTCTGGAGTGTCGCCTTTCATCTCAGAGACCCCGAAAAGTATGGATTCGACACTTTCTTCGATTATATTTATATCTTACCTCCTCACCCCCTGCCCCTAAGGGTTCCTTGGGCGCATTACGCACACGTGGTGTTTCTCCTGATACAAGTGCCACTATTCACATTGGCGATCCCGAAAACTAAGCACTGGACACTATTTCCGATTAATTTTATGTATCACTACCCCACTCTACATCAAAGGGGGCTAAACTTGCACTTTAAAAATTCTGGAGTGCACTATCCATCTCTGCGACCACGAAAAGGACGTTTGGATTCGACACCATTTTCGAACCTATGTGTATATGGGGTGTCTTACTCCACGCGGTTTGTCAAACGAAATCCGGAGTGTCACTAATCATCTCAGCGACCCCGAAAAGGATGGATTCGACACTATTTTCGATTATTTTGATACATCAATCCCCTCGACCCCCACCCCAAAGGGGGCTGAAATTGAACTTTAAAAAATTCCGGAGTGTCACTATTCATTTCAACGACCACGGAAAGCATGGATTCGACACTATTGTCGAATATTTTCTATGTCACCTCCCTCGCCCCCCCACCGCCCCTCTGGGTACGTGGGGTGTCTTACCCCACGCGGTTTGTCAAAAGAAATCCGGAGTGCCACTATTCATCTCAGCGACCCGAAAAGGATGGATTCGACAGTTTCGATTATATTAGAATATCACCCCCCTCGCTCCCCACCCAAAATGGGGCTGAATTTGGACTTTAAAAAATTCCGGCGTGTCACTAGTCATCTCAGCGACCCCGAAAAATATGGATTCGACACCACTTTCGAATATTATTAAATGTGACCCTCTAGCCCCCCGCCCCTGAGGGTACTTTGGGTGTCTTACCCCCACGCGGTTTGTCTCCTAACGCTAAGTCGTATGTGTGCCAAGTTTGGTTGAAATCGCTGCAGTGGTTTAGGAGGAGATGTAATACATACATACATATATACATACATACAATGACATTCATGGATATATAGATAGATAGATTGTACTTGTAATTGTTATAACGTTATTGCTTTTTGCTAGTCTGTCTACTTGCGAACAATTGCTCGATACATTCACTCGCTGTTAAGTGTAGCGAGGGAGCTTAATCGTGCACTCACAGCACGAATCCCCCATGGTAAGATGTTCCACCATAGCTCTAAATTTATCGTTGTGAAATTTAGACGCAGACCGCGAGTTATCTATAGAAGTCGGAATATTGAATATATGCATTATAATATAGAGACTGTTTTTCGTAACATCAAGCTTCTGTACTTGCATGCCTGCGGAGTGAAACTTTATGACGTCGAAAACCAAAAGATTTCATCTTTATTTATCAGAGCCATGAAATCATAAATCTAAACATTTCCCCTTTCCTATATTACAAGAATGTATTTATCTCCAAATGTACTTCTACTGTCTTATTCTTCGATGTGTATGGTAAATTATCTGTTGGTAAACCTGAGATATTTATACTTGTAGAGTCGTGGTCTTTGATTTACCTGGTATTCAATATTCCCTGTGATATGTGAAAGCATCTTAACGCTGTTAGCCTAATGGAATGTTTTCAGTTGGGGAGAATGGTAGTAGCTCCAATTTGGAGTTCAGGCTAGGGCGCCAGTAAACAAGGCCCGATAGCGCGGAACTCGCCGCAATAGCTCACATGATAACCCTTATCGAGAACACTAAGTTACCGACCAACTCTGCCCTCCACCACTACGTTACTCTCTGCTCCCTATCTACATGCGCTAGGAAGCCTCAGAATTAAAAAAGAGTAAGATAAACTACTTTTAAACTTCCCCTTTTTATATTTCAAGCTCTTTTTCCAATAGCTGTAATCAAAACGTTGCCTGGAATCTATTCTATTTAGTCCACGGAAAGTAGATTCTTAGAAATTTGTGGTAATTGTTTGTAAAACTCATTGTTATGCGTATAATAATAATAATAATAATAATAATAATAATAATAATAATAATAATAATAATAATGATCATAAATGCCACACACACACAAGAAGGCCGTATAGTTCAGGTGATCTTGCATTCGAGAGAAGGTGGGTTCGAATCTCAGCGTCGGCAGCCATGAAGATGGTTTTCCCTGGTTTCCCATTTTCACACCAGAAAATGCTGTACCTTAATTATTAACGCCCAGGCCACTACCTTCCCAGCCCTCACTCTCTCCCTTCCTTCCATCAAAGAAAACCTTTGATGTGTTAATGCGAGTTTAAAACCACTAGCAAAAAATAGAAATAAAAGCAAAACAGTATTATTACGCTTACGTTCAATTGAGTACCTTTTACGGTTTTCTCAGACGCCGAGGTGGATAAATTTTGTCCCGCACGAGTTCCTTTACGTGCCAATAAATCTACAGACATGAGGTTAGGGTATTTGAGCACCTTCAGATACCATCGGGCTGAGCTAGGATTGAATCCAACAACTTAAGCTCTCGTGGCCTGCGCTCTACCTACGTGATTCTGGTGGTGATTATTTTATTAAGGGGAAGCCTCTTGACACTCGCCAGATGTGAAGAAGGAAGTGATTCGATCCTTCGAGGAATAAAGATATCTGTCCCATGAAAGGTGCGAAATTTAATTGACTTTCTAGGATTCGTAAACTTAATATCGTCAAGGTTGGAAGTGAGGACAAGTTGACCATGGGAGTTCAAATAGGAAAAATAAAAGCAAGGAGCCTGGCACAAGTAAGTGGCTGAGCACCGGGCCTCATAGTCACCAACTTAGGCTGCAATGTGCATGACTCCTTGGGATTCAACTGTTTGCAGTATAAATTAGTGGCAACGGCTCCATTTCGGTACAAATGCTGTGACTGTATTCAATCACCCTATTCCACATGTGGGGCTTTGTACCGAGGGAGCCACGTGGTACGACCCCGTGAGGAAAGGTACACCCAATTTTATATTTATATACAGGTTGTGTCTAAATTATACCGATTAAAATCAAGAATGTTCTTCGCGTAAAGAATGATGACGTAATCAGATTGGCGGAGAAAATATTTCTTTCGAAAAAATTAGGTTACTTTGCCACTTACGGGCGCGCAATTCAATTCGACCAACTCGCCGTATTTGCTATCTCACAGCGCATTCCGCTGCCCACAGCTGTGCTTCAGAGACGGGAGGGGAAGTGGGGGTGGTAATGCTCCACACTAAAGCACAAGTTTCTCGTTCGTTTAGCGCAGTCCCTTTCCAGTCCCAATAGACAGTTATATTCATATTGGCTCCTAAGTTTGTAGTATAAATTAGTGACAATGACTCCATTTCGGTACAACAATAAAATAAAGGCTGATATGCACCTAGCCTATGGAGCAGCAAATGTCAACCGGAGGCGTCCGAAACCCCTAATCGCCGCCAAACTCATCATTCAATCATCTTGTCCATTGTCAGGTGACCGTGTGAAGGAGGGTGGAAGGAAACGCTCATGTGACAGTAGTGAGCACAGTTTAGCATCAGTTTAGTGTCAATATTTGGGCCGGCATTGTTGGTGACCTTTTACTAGGACCGGATGTCCTTCAACCTTACCTGAACGGTGAGGAATGCTGCTGATTCTTGGTAGAATCACTGCCTGGATTATTCGAAGGTTTTCCTCGGGGTATTCGACAGCAAGTTTGGCTGTGTCAAAACGACACTCCACAGCATTTCACTCCCCATCTCACACAACACTTAAATGATCAATATCCAGAGAGATGGGTAAAGAGGCCCATAGACGCGCAATATTATTGCGCAAAAAGGATTGTACAATATATTGTTAGCTGCCCACACATGTACAATATTATTGCACAACAATCGGGTTTGTGCAAGAAATAAAATGGCATGGAGATAATATTAATGGTTGTGCAATATATTGTGCAAAGCGGTCATAGACGTACAATATGCATGGCAATATATAGTCAGTCCATGCGGTATTTTGTTTGGTGAACACTCGTTTGTGTATCACGAAACCACTTCACTTCCTTCCGGAAGTTTGTACGCAGGGAACTGATCTTTCAAAAACATTTCTTGCTTGTCGGCGTTCGGATATTTTTCGCGATATTTCTCAATAAGCACCTCGTTCGGCTCACATTTTTTTAACGCGATTACTGTAATCTTTGCTCTTAACGTCCCATAGAGCCGGAAGGCGATGCTACACTTCGATACACTCCAAAATAAACTTTTTCACCGCCTGTTTGTCTGCCATCACGTTACATTCTCCCCCACTTGTTGATACCAACTGGCGGAAGGACGGGATATTACACAATATTACTAACACACGGCACACAGTATTTTGCGATTTGCGCAATATATTTCAAACGTTTTTGATTTCGTACAATATATTGCACAAGCCTTCAATATTGAATACACACTATCAATTATATTGCACAAACTCCGATATTGCGCAATAATATTGCACGTCTATGGGCCCCTTAAGCCGCGCTCGGCCGATTCAACACCCATAGAATTTTCTTGTTACGTGAAGATCGAAGTAGGAGGGGGAGGAGCATTTAAACATTTACCCAAATCAAACCATTGCGCGTATTAATTTCTTTCGTTCAGTATTTCATTCCTTTCACAATGTTGTGAATAAATGAATCTACGATCATGTGGCGGCAGCAATTCATCTTCGCGCATGTTATATAATAAAGAACGTTACTGAGACCAACAGAACAGAGGAGAAATGATGGGGTGCATCGTGTGTCTTAATTACTATGTGACCAGACGAGTTCGCCGTGTGGTTAGGGGCGCGCGGCTGTGAGCTTGCATCCGGGAGATAGTGGGTTCGAATCCCACTGTCTGCAGCCCTGAAGATGGTTTTCCCTGTTTTCCCATTTTCACACCGGGAAAATGCTGGGGCTGTACCTTAATTGAGGCCACGGCCGCTTCCTTCCCACTCCCAGGCCTTTCCTATCCCATCGTCGCCATAAGACCTATCTGTCTCGGTGCGACGTAAAGCAACTAGCAAACAAAAATACTATGTGTTTTTGTGCTGGGTGTTCAATTACGGCTGCGTAATAAACAGACTATGGATAGTGAGAAGGACAATTCTGGGCGAAACTTGTACATTCACGCTGAGCGTTATCACCCCACTTCCCCTCCCTTCCCTGAAGCACAGCAGCGAGCAGAGTTACGCGGTGAGTTCGTCAATTTGAATCGCACGTCCGGAAGTAACAAGGCAACCACATTTTCTCGAAAATATATTTTTCTCCACCAATTCGATCGCGCCATCGTTCTTTATACAAAACTAAGACCATCCCCGATATTTTATCGGTATAATTTTTTGCTAGGGGTTTTACGTCGCACCGACACAGATAGGTCTTATGGCGACGATGGGATTGGAAAGGCCTAGGAGTTGGAAGGAAGCGGCCGTGGCTTTAATTAAGGTACAGTCCCAGCATTTGCCTGGTATGAAAATGGGAAACCACGGGAAACCATCTTCAGGGCTGCCGACAGTGGCATTCGAACCAACTATCTCCCGGATGTAAGCTCACAGCCGCTCACCTCTAACCGCACGGCCAACTCCCCGGTTCGGTATAATTTTGGATACTATATACAGTAGTTTTTAGAGTATGTGATAGCTAGGCTGAATGCCTTACAAAATAGGAAGAAATTCGAATCTTTGCCAAGGCATATACTGTATGTGTATTTTGAAATGGAAATTCAGTCCCTATTGTTCAAATTTCGCGTAGGGCTATGCTCACGATATCGATAGTAATACTATTTCCTATTCTGCCTAGCTTTTACCGCAGGTGCAGAGTCCTTAAACGCACGGTCGTGGACATCGTTTGGCCTCAATCCATTGTCCCTCATATCCGGTTTTACGGTGTCTTGCCAGCGCTTTCTTTGATCTTCTAGGTGGACGGTCACCTTTGACGTCAAATTGAGAGGTGAGGTTGGTGACTGTGCGTGATACCTCTCGTAGAACATGGCCATAGCACTCGAGGCAATTTTTACAGCATTTTTTCCGTAATTGGCTCAATGTCCATTTGTTACCGAACTGAGTCATTTCTACTGTGGTGATTTAAGGAGATACCCATCGACGAATGGAATATTCGTATCTCCATGGCGTGATATTGACGTTCAGTGCTTTTGCTGGACGGTGGTTATTCAGCTCAATATAGAGCAACTGGATGCATTACTTTAGGCAAATAAGGATATTTTGTCACAGAGAACGCCAATAACTTCCCGCTACCGCATCTAAGTCGCATTTATCCTACCTCGAACTTCATTGCTAATTCCGCAGTCACTCCGTAGGTGAGAGCCAAGGTACCTGAAGCTACGAATTTGTCTTCGCGAAGCTCTCACCCCTGAGTTGGATGGTGCCAAAACTTGGATTAGTTTCAGGTATTACGTTTTTCTGATGTTCAGGCGAAGACCATATAAGGAGAGGCGATTGTTCAATTTTTCAACTTGGAATTGCAATTGTGCTTGGGTTTTGACTGGGAGTGCGACATCGTCCGCGTATTTCAGTGTCCTTTGAACACTCGACTGCACGTCCATGACGATGATGATGAAGTGCCGTGGTGGTAATACTGAACCTTGGTGGTACCGCCCTTCACGAGAAAGATGTCTATGCCGAAAGTATGGCGCACTCGTCTGCTTCCGTCCGTATTTAATATTGTGCTCAGCTGACGATCTGATCCAGAAGGAGACATAATACGATGGACTAAAATGTCCCAAGACCCCCAATCTTTTGACAATAACACTATCCTTACTGATAATTGTTGTTAAATAAGGTGTGTTTTCTCTTCAGCTGTCACTGATATCCGAAGGATGGCATAACTGCTCCAATTACAAAAATCTAACCCGTCTACGTGCACATCGATGGAAAACGACCGATCAAATCTCTTCTGCAAGACGTTTTTCATCTGTTCCAGTGGTCTAGGAGCTGCAGTGTGTGGTGGTGCATTTTACCTCGCAGAAGTCACGCTACTTTTAGTTATCTAACTCACATCAATTAAATCTAAATTTGATAGTTCTCTTTTACTGGTGTTCTATTTCACAGACCATATTCCACTCATTTCAGACTGTTGCATAGCTGAGGATCATTCGAGCTTCTGTTAGAGATCACAGTGCTCAAATTGTTTATACGTAAATTATGTGTGTGAACCCGCTTTGATGATTTGCCAACAAATACATATGAATTCCAGACTAGGATGGGTAATTCGATTGCCATTCTATGGTAGACAATTGAAATTGTAACATAGACATGCTTTTGAGGATAGATATAATGAACTCATCTGTCAGGCAAAGAGTGAGTTATAACGCATCTCACCCTGCCAGACAGTTGTCTCCAAGTGCAGTCAATTCAGCATCAAAGAACTGAGCAGGCCTCTGTCGTGTGTTACAGTTAACACACATGACTAGGGAAGAGAAGATTTAAGCTTAAATATAACTTACAATCGCATTAGTTGTTCACAAATTAATACAATCTACCAATATAACAAAGAATAACTGATAATAAGAAAAACAATAATATTTAGTCTGAAAAGTATTCTGAGAGTTAGAGCTATACGAGAGAAGAATACGGTGGTTGTGTTTGTAGATTTGAAAAAAAATTATGACTCCATCGACCGGCAGATATCCTTCAATGTTTTGGAAGAAATCGGAATTGATGGTAAAACAAGGGAAATTATAACTCAAACACTGACGAAAACCATCGCCAAAGTTAAATTTGGATTAAATCTCAGGTCGCTTTTAGATTAAGACAGGAATCAGGCAAGGTGACGGATTATCACCGATTTTGTTCAACATTGTCTTGGAAAAAGTAATCAGAACTTGACGCGAGACCCCCAACAATGGTTCGATAGCCACGAGACGGCAACTCTGAAGTGGGGAAAAAAACAAACGGGAAACGTTCCTAAACCATAGCCACTAGCCATCTGTGAGTAGACTATACCAGAATAATAATAATAATAATAATAATAATAATAATAAGACATTACAACTTATTTTTGTTGGGGGGAGTAAACAGAGAGTCCCAGTACACAAACCATCCCCTCTTACCTATCTATTTCCTAGGGTACCCTATGAGACTGAAAATCCCTATTATACTACACTCACGGGGGAAGATCAATCTGGCCCTGTTATCGCAACATAGTGGATTCGAAACCCACTGCCGGCAGCACCCATTTTTACAGCAAACATATGCTGGGTCTATAACTTAATTATGGCAACGGTCACCTCCTTTCCACTCTTAGACCTTTCCTATCCCATCGTCACCACAAGGTATATCACATTGTACAAACAAACAAACCGTCCTATTCGCTGGGTAAATTTGGAAAACAAAACTATTTTGCTGGTAATTTAGTGTGTGGTAGGGAGAATCTTTCTTCCTAAGAAACGGTTAATTTAGATGTTTAAGAGTGATATGTACATTGTTTGTGGTTTTCAAAAGGTCGAAAGAGGTCTTAAGGTCAAAAGTGATCCAAGGGGCGCGTTGTTTATATCGCGTATTTGCCTTCTTGATTCTCATGATCTGTTTAAGAATAGAAATGCCCGGGTCGATTGACTGAGCTAGGAGAATTCTAGACTTGGTTATCTTAGCTATTCTTTATCTGAGGTCTAACAGTCGGAATACGAACTACGGATCAAACATTCCTATTACGACGTCCCCTGAGAACCAATAGGAACTACACGACCGGCCATTTTATTTACTTCCGTCGAATCCATCAAATTCCTTCTCACAAGTATCACACTTGAATTACAGTCCGTCGTTAAATATAGGAAGTAGAGATTCAGAAAGATAAAATCTGAACGTAAATTCAGGTTCACATTTTAAGTGCAAAAAAAGGATTGTTTTCTGTTACAATTTGAACGAACAATGTACTGTATTACTTGCAATGCTTTCATTCTAATTACCGGGAAAGGAATAAAATTGCACTTTAAATGAACAGAGTCTCATCTCCTCGCTGTTGTTATTCGAAGCTAGAAAACGACGCATGCGACAGGATATGCCGTTTCATGAAGGAATATTTGATTGGTCTTTCTCTCCTACTCTTTCAGTAATTCATTCTCTCTCTCTGTCTCTCAAATTGTAGAGTCCAACAAATCAAAGCTTGAGTACTATCAGCTGCCACATATCCCTGTCAAACGAAACAGGGGAGTGACGAGTGGCAGATAGAATTTTTCTACAAGTATTGCACAAAGCTTGAAATGTGTGTTCGTATATTTTGTTTCATCAGCACATTGATCAAAAGCTTCAACCTATGAATTAGAAATGCAGAATAGCAGAGGACAAGTCACAAATATTAAGCGAAACAAAACAAAATGAAGGAAAGGTAGAGAGATGAATTCCAGAGAATATATTTGATTGCCTCTTGCAAAATACGGTCATGTATCAGAAACCTTTTGTGAATTTCAAACTTACTTTTACAGTACGGCAGCAATAACTCGGAATGTCATTTAGAGTTTGGAAAAAAATCTGCTTAGAATTCTGCTCGCTTCCAGTACGAATTGTAAGCTGCGTTCTGGTTGGAATCTCGTCATAAGCCTTCAGGACTTCAATTTGGTCATCAAGGTGCATTAATCATAAGCTATAGCTGCCTCTGTGGATCAGCGGTAGAGTGTCGGCCTCCGGATCCCAAGATAGCGGGTTCAAACCCGGCAGAGGTAGTCGGATTTTTGAAGGGCGGAAAAAAGTCCATTCGACACTCCATGTCGTACGATGTCGGCATGTAAAAGATCTCTGGTGACACATTTGGTGTTTACCCGACAAAATTAATTAAATCTCAGCCATAGACGCCCAAGAGAGTTTCGGTTTACTCGGTCTGCCACCTAGTGGGGGCCTAGAGAAAAACGGAACGTCGAAATTGACGAGCAGACAGCCAGATGGCGTCAAATTGAAATGTCTGCACACGGTAGCTGAGGCCATACGATTATTATTATTATTATTAATCATAAGCTATGCATTGACTCCTGTAGAATTTTTAAATAACGTTAATTCTCCAGGAAGTAAAACGATATACAACGGATCGATCGATTGTTACGTATTGTGAACAGGAATAATAATATTTATTTAAGAAAAATAATTAATTATTTGTCTTAATCATGAAATAGAAAGCCAAGAACTAAAAAAGATAAGAAAAATGATGTTTGAATACTGAGATCACAAGTTCGCAAGACCTGATCTCTATGTCCAAGACGTTCACAAATTCGACATCTACAGGAAACGCATGGTACGCGCAAGTATTTGATCCCATGAATACTCGTAGAAATGTAGAGATATATTTATTTAAAGTTCATTACAAGTAGGACCAGAAGTCGCTTTGGCTGTAACTAACTGCCACTGTAACTTAAACTTATTTATTAATATACAAAGTCTAATAATAATAATAATACGTAAAGGAAAGTAAGATACATTTCCATACCG
Organism: Anabrus simplex; assembly: GCF_040414725.1. Taxonomy (NCBI): domain Eukaryota; kingdom Metazoa; phylum Arthropoda; class Insecta; order Orthoptera; family Tettigoniidae; genus Anabrus; species Anabrus simplex. The sequence goes on along the minus strand of NC_090271.1, from coordinate 104,173,041 downwards.
AAAATATACAAAGATTAAAATCTGAACATCTAAACTTACTTAACGGTATGATGCTGTGGAACCTGATGGGTGATAGCTGTAAACCTATTGTCTTTTTCATGCACGAGACTCATATGAACAAATGACTTGGCCAAATATGAGGGAGTATCAGATTTTTAAATTCTCAGCAGTAAGCCAACAGCTGAATACTACGATCGTCTGTTCCTGAATTTCAACCAGTCCGTGGCCTTGTGGTAAGATGGTACATTGTAATATTTACGAATATTGAAGACGAAACGCATACAGGCATTCTGGACCCGCTGGAGTTTGGTATAATATTTCTCTGATATATATCGCTTTAAGCTAATGAAAGAATTATCTCGTGGAAGTCCACCTTTTCAATACAATTAGACCCGTTATTCCATTATGACACATCGATTTTGATTTCTAATAAATAAAAAAATGTATTGAATAGGTGGACTTCTAGGAGATAACTTTCATAAGCTTATACGCAGTTCAATATGGATACCAATATGAAATTTATAACTTGCACTATCGCTTTAAACTACAGAGCTGTAATCTAAAATACGAAATACCATGGTGTGGATTAACATATTTCTCACCGAAAAAGTAAAATACGGTTAGTTTCGATGAAACTGATGCAATAGACCAGATACTTTCTTGACTGAGTGTTCGACACTGAGGAACCTGGGGAGAGTATTGTCCATAATAATACCTAAATTCTTAACACATTTTTGATACTTGACTAGATACAAAACCGTTTAAAATTACAGCATGAATGTTCCTATTGAAAATAATTGATACATTTCTTCGACATCATAGAAACATTGCTAAGGTTTTGTTTTCTTTTAATAGTAACGTAGACTTTTCACATCAAGACTTATTTTAGTAATACATTCGTTAATACGAGTCACAGGAAAATGGTAATAGCTATGTAAATCATCGGCGTGCATATTATGTCTCGCGTGGTGTAAAACTCCAGGAAGATCGTTTTCTATACAGTGAAAACAAAAGAGGACCCAACACGGAACCCTGAGGGAGGTCATAATGTAAACTAGACCATTTAAATAAATTTTGTTTGACAAATACTGCAAGCAGAGACCTTTTCAATAATGCTTCAAAGCAAGAAAGATCTAAGAGATGTGCCTCTTGTGTGTAATTTAGCCAGGAGAAGGTCGTGATGAACTCTGTTAAACACCTTACATAAATCAAACAGTACCAGGAGTGTTAGTTCCTTTCTATACACTGAAAACTTTATATCATCGGTGACTTTGAGATGTGTCGTCATAGTGCTATGGCCTTTTAAAAACAAGACTGAAACGTGTTCAGTGTAGAATGATTATTTTCATACCAATTGAATTGTTGATAAACAATATTTTCTAATCCTTTACCTAAGATAGACAAAATACTGACTGGTCTGAAATCATCAAATTTTTAGGAGAAATAACTCTAGGAACAGGTCGGATATTGGTCATTTTTGAGACAGGTGGAAAACGTCTTGACTGTAAAAAGAAATTATACAGCTGAGCTATGATCGGAGTAGTCCGACTCATAGGCTGAATGGTCAGCGTTGAGGCCTTCGGTTTAGAAGGTTCGGGGCTCGATTCCTGACCAGGCCGGGAATTTCAATCACGTCTGATTAATCCTTCTGACCCGCGGACTAGATGTTTGTGTTCGTCCCAACACTTTTCCCTTCATATTCAGACATTATACTACACAACCAACCACCACAGAAACGCGCAATAGTGATTAAATCCCTCCATACAGGGTTGGCACCACGAAGGGCATCCGACCGTAAAACGTGGTCAAATCCACATGTGCGACACAGTTAGCACCCGCGACCCCATGGATGTGGGAAAAGCGGTAGAAAAAGAAAGAAGAAGAAGAAGAGCTATGACCGGAATGATTATTTCCAAACAGTTCATTCGGAGGGAAAGTGGGATACCATCTGCGCCAACAGCCTTGGTATTCATGTCCTTAAATGCATTTATTATATCCTCAGAGTAAATATGTGAAAATTGAAAGAGATTATGTAGAAGGTCATTTGTTTTCATGTAACTATGAACATTTCCGGATATTCTGTGAGAATTGTTCACTGGTGAAATTTTTAAGAAATATTCATTTTGTAATTCTGGAGATATATATCAGGATGTAAGTCGTGAACTTTGTTTGGAAATACCCTGAGACTTTATTGTTCCCCACAAAGAAGATGGAGTTACCCCACTGAATAAATAGTGCATGTGTTTAACTTTGGCATCTCGTATCGCAAGTTTGGCTTTATTACGCAAGATGCGATAGGTTTCAAAGTCTTCAGGTTTCCCGGTTTTGATATGAATTCCATTTGCCTTGTCCCGTGCAGAGATTGTTCTTAATTGCGGATGTTACCCACGGGCCTGTTGCGTGTTTTGCTCAAATTACTTTGAATGGCTCATGCGTATCGTAAAAAGTAAATTAAAAAATTACGCGACTTTATCATCGATATTACACTGAGAGGGTACTTCATACCAGGGAGTGTAATTACGTCTCTCCAAAAAGCTTCAGAAATAAAAATTTGGTAATCTCTAAATGTGATCCATTTCCTTTCGTATTTTGGTGTTGATATCGCGAATAAAGCATACAGCATATCATGACCAGAGAATCCATCCTCTGGGACCTCTCCAAATTCTGGTAGGGACCATTACAATTTGAAGCTATGATATCGAGATTAGAAAGACAATATGCAGTGTGGTATTTGCCATCAAATGGTATTCTTGTCAGGTTGCATGACTCAAGTGCATTCTTACTTGATTACAGTTTTCAAGGATCCTGAAACAAAATGCCCATTCATATCACCCGAATGTATGACATGTATAAGTTCATAGGAAACCATGCCAGAAATCACCAGATACGACTTAATAGTACAGAGAAGAAACGTGTAATGGGACAAAATGACCATTCTTTAAATTGTGTTACCATCTGTTAGCTTGATCATCAGACCACGTCCTGAAATGAATCGATAACTGTGTTAACGGACAGAAGTTCTATGCAAACGCTCGGCACATTGAAATGGGGATTTTTCTCCAAATAGAGTTTCTATGAGTCAGACTTTCACACATTCATTAAAAACTAATATTTTCGGCTAAAACACTTATTTTTAAACTGATCAGTAAATTTATCTTAATCCAACTACGTTAAATACTACAGGTATTTTCGACTTTTGGTGTGGTTTCCTTTATTCAGACACATGACTTCTAAAATCACTTATGACGGAACCACCGAAAGAAACGAACATAATATTTGGTATTTCTATTCTGTACATATTACAGATTAGGAGATTAGAAATTATAAGTTAGCGCTCAATTATTTTATACGTCTGGTGTTTATTTGTTCTGGGATAAACTTCATGTAACTGCAGTAAATTACATTTAAGGTAGTTCAGAGAGAAGATTTACGAGCATAAGACTGTGCTCGGAAAGGAATGGTTTGTATATCTGTTTGAACATTTGACCGCGATAAACAAATTGAATTAAAAGTAGAATACAGTGATTCTAATGTACTAATTAATAGGGGAATTTAAAAAAATTCTTCTACGGGAGGAGATTAAAAAAACATCCTCAAGATACTTGCAGAATTAACCTCTCTGACGGTGACGCTCGGTAGCACAAGAATCATCCTGTGACTCCTGTACCAGTTTCCCAGTTTCAGAGATGAGGTCCTTTGCTTCGAAATACAATGACCTAATGTTTCAGCAGCAATCGCGACGAAAATGTAATTATCGACTATGCATCGATATTTAACCAGCTTTAAAAGACCGACTACATCTGCTGCTGAACTAGCTACTTTAGAAGTGGCAGGTAAATGTGTAGCTGCAACAGTGTCCAAGCAAGTTCCATCCACGATATATTTGTTGTATACTGTTCTTATATTATGTTATATACATTGCAATTATTTGCATAATAAAAGCGATGGAACTACTAGAGAGGGAAAGTTCACTAAGGATAGCTGCCATAATAGTAGGGAAAAAACAAAGCTTCAGCCTGCTGATTAATCCACAAGGATAATAAGAAATTAAAATACGTTTAATTAATTTCATTGGAATTTTTAAAATATTGCATTATTCATTACTTTCCGTCAGCTACTTCCAGATGGATTTTATTTACTCAAATTAATTTTTAAGTTATACAGCTTATTTTGTATAATTTGGAGTGAATCTCTCAAAATGGCAGCTGAAATTTATTTCATAACATTGGTGGGGAGTCGAAACATTTTGAAAATATTCGCAGAAAAATTTGTGATTGTTCCTGGCGCACCAAACATCATACCAGTAACTTCCCAGTTTTTAATTTTATGCTTGTGTCCCAAGTCAAAAAAGCATGGCTCAAGGCAAGGCAGGGCTTTTTCGTTTCTGTATCAACCTCTTTGGACTGTTTCTCACCTCGTTGAAATCTGACTGTTGAATCGATAATGACTTCAGTTGACGAACTACTTCATATATGAGGGCCATGGGTGCACACCACGTGACGACACGCGCACGCTTTCATCGTCCACTGCACACAGTCGTGGCGAAAACAGTGAAATGGAGGCTTCAAAAGAAAATCAAATGGGTGTAGAGCGTTTCCTTACAGCAGGAGTGAGGGGAATGAAAATTCATCGAAGAATGGCATAAATGTACGGAGAAAACAGGATGGTCGTTGCAAGGGTCAAGTCATGGCACAAGCGATTCAAGGAAGGATGGGTCGTTGGCCGACTATACACGGTCTGAAACGCTACACCGCATTACTGATGCCGTTGTACAGCAGGTGGATGCCATCTGTATACGAGACCGGCGAGTTACGGCAGCAGCCAGTGCCGCAGAAGTCGGAGTGATCGTCGGAAGGGTTCAAGCCATCATTAAGGACAGATTGAAATTTCGCTAAAAGTGCGCCCAGGAGGTGCTTCGCAGTATTCAACCAGCACAGGAAGCATTTCGAATGGAAATCTCTCTTGAATATCTAATGCGTAATGCCAAGGACGGGAATGAGTTCCTGTTACAAGTGGTCGCTGGAGACGAGACATGGTGTCATTACTTCGAAACCGAGTCAAAAGGACTAAGTCTCCAGTCGAAGCATACAGGGTCTTCGCCACCCCAGAAAGTGAAGGTGAGCTAAATAAGGCTCTGAGAGGCAAACGATTTACCTCGGCCGACGACGTCAAGCAGTAAGTTCGGAACTGGTTCACATTGCAGCCCCAGGAACGTTACGGGACGAACATTCACCGCCTTGTGTCACAGTGGAACAAGTGCCTCACAGTGATGGGAAATACTTTTGAAAGAACGGTACAAGTTTTCATTTTATTACCCCCGGCTCGTTTCTTTTTTGAATGGCCCTGATACTTCGAACATTTTTGTATTTCTAAAGCAGTCGCCTACCCTTCTTCTGCGCCTATGGTGCCCGCAGCTTCTTGAGAGCTCCTCATTGCGGCAGAAATAAAGAACATAAGGAAAGGATTCGTTCTCGTTGCACTCACGACGACGGACCAGAAGGCTTCTTCCGGGAACACTGAACTGCAACAACATTGCAGTTAATTTTCATGGCGTTCGTCCATCAAGAAGAAGGTACGTCATTCTTCGTCGATATACAACTGTTAGATTTCATCCATTCCCAGAAAAGGTATACACCTCTGCCACGATGGAGTAAGCGCTTCCAAATGTCAAATTCTTGATCGCGCAGTTCCTTTCTAATATTCTTTACTTTGAGCTCTTCATACATTTCTAGGTTCAGATACCTCATCAGATGTATGTATAAATATCTTCCGATTTCACTAAGAGATGTCGCCAGCGAACAGTACGCAGACTATGAATTTTACACATACGTCAGTTTGTTCGTCGGACATTAACCAACCAACACACAAAAGTTGAGTCCGCCAAATACTAGTGTCTGTGTTGTATCGTCCAGTGATCCTATCAACGTTTGTGCCTGAAAAAGAACATTCCTTTTCTTATGTAATCGAAAGAAAAAATCTGTGGAAAGTCATCGCTTGCTGGTAGAGACACACTCCATCGATTAGAGCATGTGAGACCTGGTTTCGAGAATTTAAATATGGTGATTTCAATTTGAAAGGCATTTCGCGATCTGGTAGACCACAAAAGTGCGAAGACGAGCAATTGCCCGAATAAACCGTTAATGCACAACGCTATAGCCATCAAATGATTAATTTAAATCACGTACTGATCGAAAGACGATCGGAATGGGTCAGAAGGGATGGGAAAATGATTTTTTTACACTTCAATGCGCCGTCTCACACAGCACAACCAGTGAAAGACACCTTGAAATCGCTCGGATGGGACATCCTTCCGCACCCGCCGTACTACCCCGACTTGGCACCATCTGACTATCACCTCTTCGCATCAATGGGGCACGCGCTCACAGAACAGTACTTCAGCAATTTCGAGGAAATTTGAAAATGGCTCGACGATTGGTTTGAGCAAAAGACAAGCAGTTTTTCTGGCATGGTATTCATAACGTACCTGAAAGATGGGCGAAGGATGTAGAAGCCGATGGAAAGGATTTTGAATAAACAATAAATGTCCCTTGAAAATTACGTGTTTTATTTAACACAAAAACCGGCAAAAGCTTATGCATACATCTGATAAACTGTTGAGAATTTCTTATTTCTAACAATTTCAGCATTGCAGATAATTTCTGACACCAAGAGTATCGTAATCTACGTGACAGTACTGATGCAGGAACTGATATTCCATACTTGGTGGCTCTAACAGCAAAGTGAAAGCAAATTTTAACTGTTTCCGAACAGAAAATAACTGCCTATTCAATTTCATTTCCCAATTGATGGTTCCCGAACATGATAAAATACACCCAAACAAGACATTTAAATAATAACAGGGGACACAATGAATATTATCTATTAAAATAGACTGTATACGTGATTCCATATAATTTGAATTGAGCGGTTGAGCAGTAATATTGATATTCCTATGGTGGTGACATTAAGAACCTCCAGATCTCTCAGACTGTTCTCGCAAGATTTTGTCATAGTTCCTCTGGAGTAAATTAATATCTCGAATTTAAAATTTCTGTAGGTTCCTTCCAAATATTCTATTTTTTGGCTTAAATACCTTTTTATTATCTATCTCCTCAGGCTGGCTGAAGCTCACTTCGAATTTCAGTTGGATCCTAAATCAGAGCGCTATTCTTTCTAGAGTCGATGACATTACGTAGATTCATTTCCTGTTCCCTCTCTGCTGTGAAAGGGCAGTTGTGATCTTGTACGGATTCTGTGATGTTTGGTGTTTCTGAGGAGAAGAACGTAGTACATGTGCAAGGGTTTGCGTCTCATTGCAATATCTATAGTGGGTTCTGTCTTGGCGTAGTTTGGAGAGGGAATGCACAGAAACAAAATTATACTGTAGCTAGAGGGTTTTAATTCACTCAGATCTCGACAAACCATTTAGGGTTTATGTGGACGATGGGATAGGAAAAGGCTAGGAGTGGGAAGAAAGTGGCCCTGGTCTTAATTAAGGTACAACTCGAAAATTTGCCTGCTTATAAAAAGTTACTTTCTGCCACAGTTTTGGAACCGAGTACTGAAACTGCTAATGTTTGAGTATTCACGCTTATTCAGAACTCCGGTGATACTCAGATAGCATCGTTTCGCCTGCGAAAATCACTCCGAGATAATATTGTGGGAGAAATACTGAGCCACAGCACGTATGTCACGAAGAGCATAGCATAATACTCTACAGAACCTGAAATGACAGAATCTTACCCGCCAAAGTTCTAAGCGGAAATATTTAATGACAGAATCTTACCCGCCAAAGTTCTAAGCGGAAATATTTCACATGGTGGTTTTCCCAGGCGCAGAGGCGATTTGCAGATTACTCAATGCAAGATAATTGCTGAAAATGTCCAAACAATGACGCACTATTAAAGAAAATAAAAATTACTACAATAATATTCTATAATAACTTGGCCATGATCACGATATGTTAGCAATGTATCTGACGAAGCTGGTAAAATATGATATGTCATCAACATCCAAGCCCTGCTGAGAAGTATCAAGAAGCGATCGAAGGATAGATAGAAGGCATTGAAAGCAGAGGCGCAACAATTCTTCCTCTGCCTCTAGTGGCCTTTATAAAAGGCTCCGCAGCTGGATAAATAGCTGGATTTAATGTTCCTTAGCAGATGTGGGGGTAAATACGATCGCGTGTCATCACCCACCAGACAATTAATTAAATAGGAGTCCCCCCTTAATTCAATTAACCGCTGATAAAACCCAAGATTGCAAAAGACACGCGAGGAAAAGAATGGATGAACTTTAATGAATAAATGAGCCAGACGCTTTCCGAATTACTTTCTCATCCGTTGAAACTTATGTTTACGCCTTCACTGCATTAGATTAATGATAAGAAAAATCAGTTCAGACCGATGAATGTCTCCAAACACGAAATAAGATATTGATACAGATTGAAATAATTTCGTTTTGAAAAACTGGTCTCGAGTTGAGTCTGGCATTGCTTCCTCTATAGTTGACATCATTATCATGCTGGCCTTTGATCCAAGGAAACCCGGGCTCGATTCGATTCCCGGCCAGGTCGATATTTTAACTTTCATTGGTTAATTCCACATCTTATTTCATAAAACCTTTCTTACCAATCTGCTGAAAGGGAAATCCTCGGCGGAAATAGGCCGAGGGCGACCGATTAAAAAATTCCTTCATGACGTGGCACAGCATCTCCATTATGGTTTCTACTATAAAATTAAACGAGAAGCTGAGGAAAGAGAACAGTGGTTGCCTATATATTGATGATGATGATGATGGTGATGATGAAGAAGAAGAAATGCAATGGCGTATGACTTTTAGTGCCGGGAGTGTCCGAGGACAAGTTCGGATCGCCAGATGCACGTCTTTTGATTTGACTCCCGTAGGCGACCTGTGCGTCGTGATGAGGATGAAATGATGATGAAGACAGACGACACACACCCAGTCTCGCTGCCAGCGAAATTAACCAATTATGGTTAAAATTCCCGACCCTGCCGCGAATCGAAACCGGGGCCCCTGTGGCCAAAGGCCAGCACGCTAACCATTTAGCCATGGAGCCGGACAATGATGAAGATGATGATGATGATGATGATGGTTAATTCCTCTGGTTTGGGGGTTGGGCTAAGTGTTTGTGCTGTCTTCATCATCATCATCTCATTCTCATAGACACGCAGGTCACCAATAGAGTGTCAGCGCGACAGACCTGCACCAGTCCCCCCACAACGCACGCCATTAAATTAATTATCAAGTAAAATTGGCCCCTAAATATCAAATTTAGCAGCCTCACGTAAGGTCCTACACTGCTGCCAACTTATCATTGAATGTTACGAAACATAACCAAGCCAACCAATATTTTATTGTCTTCTTCTTCTCCTCCATCGTCTTCTTCTTCTGCCCTTTATCCCACACTCTAGTTGGGTTGTGAGGGCGAACCGTATCGCACATGTGATATTGGCCGTGTTTCACTTCCTGATGTCCTTCCTGATGCCAACCCTGTATGGAGGAATGTATTCGCTATTACGTGTTTCTGTTGTGATCGGTAGTGATATGTGCTGTGTATTTATAAAGAGGAGATTATTGGGACAACATAAGCACTTACTCCCCAGGCCAGAAGAAGTAACTATACGCGATTAAATTTGCCGATACGACCAAGAATCGAACTCGGGCCCTCTAATACGAATAACTCGGCGCTAAACATGTAGCCAAGCAGCCAGACCAAACAGTAGTTTAATGTACGTAGCAATAATGGAAAGTTACTTACCTGATTACAGTATTCATCGAAGATGTAGTCCAACATCAACCAGGTTATTAAATACGAGTATTGAGACATGAGTCATGGCAACTCAGATGTGCACAATGGTCATATGTCCTGGAAAGTATGGTACACACAATGCATGGATACGGTGTACTTTACAGGCACTACGCACTCGGCGATGAGACTGCAGTAGTGTAAGACTCCGTGCAAAATAGATGTCACGAGGTGGGAAGAACTGGACCATCTTCCATACTCACCGGACATCTCTCAATGCGATTTTGAAGAACTGATACCTGATACCCAAAGTGAAAGAACCATTCCGTAGTATACAGTTTGGGACACTATAAGATATTACCAACGCTGTGAAACATTTGCAAAATTTGCATGTGGTTAGGCGACTGGTACCCTACCCGCCTTCTCCCACATCGTAGACAACGTGTTTTGGACAGACTAGAGGACTACTTTGAGGGTTTACCGTAAAGTTTACTGTACTTTCTGTAGCACAATGATTTAATGGCTGATAGTTTCGTCGTTTAATATTCTACACCTGGTATTTCACAGCAACTTACACTCTCCAATACCTTCTGTATATTTCCATTTACCTAGTAGATCCCGCATTCGTACATTATTTGAATATGCTACTATTATACTTACCAAAAATCGTTCTAATATTACAATTAATAACCGAATCAAGGTGTACCAAAGCCGATGCAGTAAGTTCGCAGGTAGTTCTCCTACGGAACTATCTTTACATTTGACTGATTACAGACTGACTTTGCCAATCGATTATTTCTTAATTTTCTCTAATTTACTCATTCAATTATTGAGCGAGTGGCTGGTCGCTTTAATGCGCTACGGTTATAGAGGCAAGATCTGCACTCGGGAGGAGGGTGGTTTGGAACCCAAACATCGTCTGTCGATTTCTTCCACCTGCTTACCCAATCAGTCACTATCGATCTGCATTTAGGGCTTACATATTCTGTTCTAAAATTATTTCAGAGAAGTGGAAAATTTGTCAAACATCTCATTTGATAAATTATTCCAATCCCTAATTCCTTTTCCTATGAACAAATTATTGCTCCAATTTGTCCTTTTGAATTCCATCTTTATTTTCATACTCTTAAAATCCCACTCAAACATACTCGTCTACTACGGTCATACCGTGCTATTTCGCTACTGAGAGCTCGAAACAATTTCCTTAGTCACAAAGCTCATTTTCTTACTTTCAAGTCCTCCCAGCACGGTTTGCAAAATTTTAGTAATATTACTCTTTTGCTGTAAATCACCCAGAACAAATCGTGCCGCTTTCCTTTGGATCTTTTCCAGTCCTCGTATCAAGTAATCCTGGTGTGGGTCCCGTACACTACAATCATACTCTAACTGGGGTCTTACCAGTGACCTACACTCCCTCTCTTTTACATCCTTACTACAAACCCTAAATACCCTCGGAGTCAAATGAAGAGATCTGTAAGCCTTATTTACAATTCCGTTTATGTGATTACCTCAATGAAGAACTTATTTATATTAACACTTATGCACTTACAGATCCGCATCAGTTAGTGTATTCCGATCAACCCAGTAATTCAAACTCAGGGCACTTCTCTCTTTGTTATACATAAAACCTGGCGTTTGACTCCATTAATCATCATACCATTGACCGCTGTCCATCTCACATTGTCAAGATCATTTTGCAGTCACTCACAATCCTGTAAATTATTTATTACTCCAAACAGTAGCCTATAATTTCATCCAGCACCATTTCATCCTCATTAGCTTTTCAACTAAGGTTGGCGTCAGGAACGGCAACCGGTCGTAAAACATGCCATATAAATTCAATTCACCTCATTCCCGACCCCGTAACAGGAAACGGGACTAAGTCACTTAATCTGAATGAGTACTGGGAATGGAGACAAGAAATCTACGTCAGAGATCAGCAAGCAAATGTTATGTCTTTCCAAAATTGCTGTATACAATGTATGAATGGGCTATAACGGAGAATGACTGCAAAAAGCTAAAAGTCTTTCGAAATGTGGTGTTATAGGCATGTGCTTCGCATCTCGTGAACTATAAAGTTCAGGAATACGGTAGTTATGAAATTAATGAATAAAACAACTGATAGTTCTCATTTCCGTCAAGGCTTGTAAACTTGCATATCTCAATCAAATAAAATATATACTCTTGGAGAGTAAGGTTAGGGGATGCCTGGCCGAGGCGGTAAAGGCGTGCTCGGTTCGCCCGGAAGGACGTGGGTTCGAATCCCCGTCAGGAAGTCGTAAAATTTAAGAAACGAGATTTCCACTTCCGGAGGTGCATATGGCCCTGAGGTTCACTCAGCCTACACCAGAAATGAGTACCAGGTTAATTTCTGGGGCAAAGGCGGCCGGGCGTAGAACCAACCAGTCTACCCCATCACGTGCCGAGGTTAACAATGGTGGAAGCCTTTACCTTCCATTCCTCCAAGGGCCTTCATGGCCTGTACGGAGGTGAATTTGCTTTGCTTTTGCAGAGTAAGGTTGCAGGTAGCCTAAACGTGGACTTGCGAGATGTCACATATCATGTATGTATGTATGTATGTATGTATGTATGTATGTATGTTCAGTCCGTCAGCGATTCCGCTGGTGGGATCCTCAACAGCTCTGCCATTAGCTGTCATAGATGACCTAGGCGTACTGAAGGGGCGTACTAGGGAAATGAGGAGTGAGGTACGGTAGTTTCCCGTTGCTTTCCTCACCGAGCCAGAGTTGCTGTTACATATCAGTCTGCCAAGCCCACTGAAATGCATACACCAACCGACCCTATGAGCAACATTTTCACACCATTCATAGCAGGGACTGGCTGCAGAAGGAATGGCATTAGTAGCATCGCTCATACTTTCATATTGTCATAGCCAATCTGTCAGAGACAGATTTATGAAAGTAACAACATTGCTGTAGCCTATACCAGAAGACACAGTGCACTGTAAACACTAGGTCCTGCCAGCAAAGGCATGCCACATGTCATGACTTGGAAATATTCGGGATTGGTGAGGCAGAAATATGAATTAATTCCTTGAAGCTAGTAATTAGAAAATTCATAATGCCAAAATGATCGCCATCCTTCGACAGGAGTAGACATGTCAAGCAGAAGAACCTAAATATTTAAGATTCTTCTCTTATTTTTACTGGAAGTCATAAAAATACATTGTTATGGATACTGCACTTCCTCAAATAACAACGTCTATAACTTCAACCCAGTATTTGGACATTTTATATCCAATATGCACTCTGTAATAAAATATCTTGTCTGAATACAAATTTCAACTTCAGAATACGACTCTTAGATATCTCCCTTTATATACTTCTGTGTTTCTCGTTGACGGGTTAGATTTTGATATTACAGCAAGATGAATGGCAGCAGCTGAAAGGGAATTTCTCGCAGAACAAAAGCCATTCACTCTTATTGATTTTAGGTCTTTCGAACATTCTAGAGCAGTGTTATTTAATTAGTGCTACGTGTACCACCATCAGTATTTGAGACGTTGTCCGGCAGTACGTTGGATGATTAAAACTCAAAATATTAATAAAACCTCAACATGGTACTAAAAATGGTTCGTTCCAGAACAAATAACATTTGTGTGACCTGTAATATCAAATAAGAAATTCTTTATTGCAAACTCTGCTCTGCTTTCTGGCTTATCTTCCTCGGAACATTTATGCCCCTGCCATCTCGAAGACAACATTGCTTTCTTCTCTTATTTATTTTCAAGTTTGGCCAGTGATCCATTTTCAGACTGAGATGCTTTGCCAACCGATCGAGAAGAACAGATTATTGAAATTTCATGTGATACTGCACTGAAAATGTATTTCCTAAATATCCTCCTTCTAACTTCTAAATTAAAACACACCGAGCTCGATAGCTACAGTCGCTTAAGTGCGGCCAGTATCCAGTATTCGGGAGAGAGTAGGTTCGAACCCCACTGTCGGCAGCCCTGAAAATGGTTTTCCGTGGTTTCCCATTTTCACACCAGGCAAATGCTGGGGCTGTACCTTAATTAAGGCCACGGCCGCTTCCTTCCCACTCCTAGCCTTTCCCTGTCCCATCGTCGTCATAAGACCTATCTGTGTCGGTGCGACGTAAAGCCACTAGCAAAAAAAAAAATAACACAATTTGTCCACTCCGAGCTCGCAGAGGGGGCAATCAAGTTCTTGGTGCCATCTCCAAGGACATATTTGTGTGCGTGAAGATTTTTAATGGCTTGCATTCATCAGAAACAAAATATCATAAGAGGCTGCGGGGTCGAGGCCAACGTAAATACCAAATAAAACTCAGCCTGATATGATTGAATCGGTTTCAGTAGTGCACGCTCAAGTTTATCCTTATATGGAACTCCTCTTGACATAATAGACTCCGAGAAAGAGAGGAGCTATACAGAGATAATGAACGGCTGAAAGAGTCGGTAAGGAAATGACGACTGAAGTTCTACGGACACCTGTTCAGGATGGATGTAACCCGACTACCGAAGCAGATTGTTAATGTGTTGGACAACAGACCTAACGTCTCGAATATATGGTTCAAAGAAGTAAGGAAGGACCTCAAGAGCATGAGAACGAATCAGGAGTAATCTCTGTGTGATCAAAATACAGCTCATTGTTCAACAACTTTAAGGGATTCCACGATGAGCAAAAGCAGAACTGCGGCTGAACAGAAGAAAGAAGACAGGCGGCCAGAGAAAGAAAACAACGTTTTTGGGCTGTAATAATGGCTTCCGGAAATGCCTTATAGTTACTTGACGTGGTCTCTAATGGTTCTAAACGAGAAAATAATAATAATAATAATAATAATAATAATAATAATAATAATAATAATAATAATTGTTCCGAGGTATCTGTGGAACAGCAGAGGTGAAAGAAGGTGCGGGGGTGAACAGGTCCCAAAATACGAAATTAAAGTTAAGATAAAATTTAACAAGGTTATATTTTCTTTTAAAGATTAAGAAATAACAAATAGAACAGGTACTAAGTAGCCGAAACACAATTCGAAAATGTACAATTACAATGATTACAGGATTTGGGCTCCGAGAGCCAGACACCTAATTCTTGAGCAATGAGCCCAACCTTACGCTATACAAGTTTCAACAAAGGGGCAGAAGACCCCAATCATGCCCAGGAGCTCTTGCTCCCAATTACACAGTAAAGCCTCCTCGAGGCATACAGAAACAAATTTTAAGAAAGAGCGACCCGCTCTTAAGTTCAAGCCTATCAAAGGCCACACCAAATTCCACCTTCAAGCTGTCCTCCAAGGACACATACACAGGGGTAAAAATACCCAACCTACTGAGGCCTCTAAAATGGCCTCTAAAATACCAACTTGAGAGGACGCGTTCTTGCACTCCTAATACACTTTATATAAAACCTACTTGGCACTAGGCCGTTACTGCAAGGGCTAATCCCATACTAAAGAGGTGACTTATAGAAGGAAACAATTTACATTACGTTAAGGAAGAAACGGTTGTGAACATAAGTTCACCTCAATGCAATATGAGTGGGAGCTCGAGAGGGTTAAGCACTCTCTATCCCAATATGTAGTTTAAAAGATAGAATAGATACTAAGTGTCTTTACATTTTAGGGGAAAAGTTACATGGTGGAAAGGCTTCGGACCTGCCCCGAGAGTTAAACTGCTGAGCTGACAAGAAAAGAAGTTATTAAACGGCCATTACCTGGTGGCTGAACTGCTGCCCGAAGAAAGAGGCGCTTCCCGCCCCCTGCTATGTACTTTACGCACTGATAGATGTTACTGAAGTGGCCCGGAGACCCGAAAATCAGCAGTTTATAAACCCTCGCGGAAAGTTCGAGGCGTTTCAGGAATGAGAACACCCTCCCACAAGAATTTTATTGGCTAGGGTTAAGCAACATATCCAAGTTGAAGAATATACACCTGATTGGTCATAAATTAATTAAAGAAATTCGGGATTGGCTAAATTCAAACCTGGCGGAAGGAAGGGGTTAATATTGCCAACATAAACAATAACTGAAAGAAATTTAACAAAGAACAAACTTATGAACACAAAATTTCTTCAAAAACATAGTTCTTTCACTTCGCACTAGGGTGCATAATTGTATTTCTTCAGTAGTGCCATCTGGAAGAGAATGTCCACACTCCTTACTACAGGCAAAACAAAAATACATCGAAAACGACCCAGTTTAGAAACTTCAAAATTTACAACTAGAAATTTTTTTTTTTTTTTTTTTTTTTTGCTAGTTGCTTTTACGTCGCACCGACTCAGATAGGTCTTATGGCGACGATGGGACAGGAAATGGCTAGGACTGGGGAGGAATCGGCCGTGGCCTTAATTAAGGTACAGCCCCAGCATTTGCCTGGTGTGAAAATGGGAAACCACGGAAAACCATTTTCAGGGCTGCCGATAGTGGGGTTCGAACCTACTATCTCCCGAATACTGGACAGTGGCCGCAATTAAGCGACTGCAGCTATCGAGCTCGGTAACTAGAAAATTAACACAGTAGATAAAGTTCAGACTTCCTCCAGTAGAGGAGTTTCAACTGGCGCAAAGTTTGAATTAGCGGCGCGGAGGTGTACCGCCCAGTACAATAATAATAATAATAATAATAATAATAATAATAATAATAATAATAATAATAATAATAATAATAATACTATTATATTATATTATATTATATTATATTATATTATATTATATTATATTATATTATATTATATTATATTATATTTTGCTAGTTGCTTTACGTCGCACCGACACAGACAGGTCTTATGGCGACGATGGGACAGGAAATGGCTAGGAGTGGGAAGGAAGCGGCCGTGGCCTTAATTAAGGTACAGCCCCAGCATTTGCCTGGTGTGAAAATGGGAAACCACGGAAAACCATCTTCAGGGCTGCCGACAGTGGGGTTAGAACCTACTATCTCCCGAATACTGGATACTGGTCGCACTTAAGGGACTGCAGCTATCGAGCTCGGTATTATTAATATTATTATTGGCATCATGAAAGGTGCACATAAATGTGGGCATTAATATTCAGCAAAATGTAGCCTCGAATTTAATTTTAATAAAGCATGATAAATTTCTCTTCTCTCAGAGTGCTTACGCAAGTTATGCTATCGAGCATTTGATTCGGACCTTACTTAACCCCCTCAGAATGACTTGAAGGGCGGGAACTACGCGTAGGTCATAACGTGGAGCAAGCGTGGGGGCAGTTAGAGTAGGATTGAAGAAAGTGACTTGCATACGTACAATAACTGATTTAGTGTAAGAGAAGGCCTGACAGCATTAACTACGCCAATAAATAAATTTATCTACCTATCTACCTATATATGAGATAACTCCTCCACATAACTTGAAATCAATTAACTAAATTATATGACTATATTGTCCACACACATGGGTTTTACTAACACACACATATATATAAAATACCAATTAATCCAACACAAAAAACCGAAAGACGTTAAAGTTTTCTCCCCCAACATTTGAACACATCTAACAAAGTCATATGTGTAATGAAATTGCATGGGAAAACATGGCTTTAGCGACTTAAGATGATGGTGAATTACTACCATTTTTAGTAATCGACAAACAACGTCAAAGAAGTTCAAAAGCGACACTCTTTGATGAATCTGTGTAACCACACACAAGTCTCAGAGTGTATACGGTCGATTCATAGTATTCTGATGGATGCAGTCTCTGCAATGCTATAGCTTTCCGTCACATACACACTTTAACACTGTTTTTTTCTTCTCCACAGAATCCATTGAGACTGTAAATGCAGACCGTATACTTTCAACAAGTATATCAGTTCAACAACACTCAGTTTATCAGACAACTGCAACAGGTAATAGTAATCACTAGTAATAATATTGCTCATTTGTAGTCGAAAATAGACAATGGAAATGGATAATACACTATTGACAGTGGACGCTGGGCAAGAGACAATGAATAATAAACACTTGACTATATTGAAAACACTCCGTTGATGGACTTTGAATTAAAATATATATATACCAGTGACTATTCCCGTTGTCCGACTCGTTGACTGAATGGTCAGCGTACTGGCCTTCTGTGCAGTGGGTCCCGCGTTCGATTCCCGGTCGGGTCGGGGATTTTAACCTTCATTGGTTAATTCCAATGGCCCGGGGGTTAGGTGTTTGTGCTGTCCCCAACATCCCTGCAACTCACACACCACACATAACACTATCCTCCACCACAATAACACGCAGTTACCTACGCATGGCAGATGCCGCCCACCCTCATCGGAGGGTCTCCCTTACAAGGGCTGCACTAGGCTAGAAATAGCCACACGAAATTATACTATTCCCGTTAAGGTTGACTCTAAAAAAATGCTATTATGACAAGAAATGTTCTTAAATAAAATCAAAGAAATGCATTCCAAATAAAGCTGGCCGCTTTCAAATAATCAGTAAGGGAATTTACAATCCCACTCTTAGTTCTCCTTCTTCCTTTTAATCTCGTAAAGACAATTAGTCAAGCATCTGAGGTAACGCGAACTATGCGATGTATGAAATTCTTACGTCGGACTGACTTTCACGACTATACGGAGAGAACGAAAACGTTTTAACAGCTGAAGCTGGCATCAGAAACAGGTAAGAAACGTACAATGAATCCCACGACCACGATTTACGTATTTATTAAAGAAACACTCAACCATCTCAGCGAACTGATAGTGTCACTTTAGCTATCATGACGCGCACCAGCCCCATCTTTCGGCAGAAGTTGGAACTTCATCCATCCCCATGATCTCTCACCTTCCACAGTGATAGTTACAAAACTAGAAAGTCTCAACAGTGGAAATTCGCATCAGGTTAGCAAAACGATGCAATGGTAACCAATGTATTTGACCTGTTTTGTGAAATATAGTTCCTTACAGTAAAGTGAATGAGTCATATTCACGATTCTGGGTCATGTTACGATATTACCTACATCTACAGTCACGAGAGGGATGTCTTACCGTTCAGCTGGGGACTAACATTTACCAAATTTTGATGGTAACTGCTTGGTTGTAGTTATTTCCATGACAGAGATATGTTTCAGGCCAGGTAGATTTATTGGTTGCACGAGGCAACATTAATATCATCTACTGATACACGGATGAATTGTGTCTTACTGACAGCTATCGTAGAAACCTCGTGGTTGCCATAGTAGAGTATTATAAATGGTGATACTTGTTTCAAAAAATAAGTAAACTTGGGCAACCATCCTCTTTAACTCGTAATCAAAAAGAAAATGGAAGAGATCCGACACTTCGAAAAATAGAGGTACCGCAAAAGAATGGGAAAGGCCGCGAAGGGTGTGAAAATGTTCTCTAGGCCTCGTAAATCAAGTAAACTTCTCAGAAAAGAACAAGTGTTGGCCAAGGGAGATTGGATTGAAAAACGAACGAGAGGAGCCCGGCACAAGTACATGAATGGAATGCCAGATTCATCTAGGTGAGCCATGCTGACTCAACCCCCGCTCCCAATTTGAAAGACGACGGGGAAGGGATAAATTGGATGTATTGTACCACCCTATCTCACAGGGGTTATGGAAATCCACAGCCTGTTTCCAGTCATTCGACCGGGCCGAGAATGGAATGAATGAAGCTCCTGTCTAGCGGCGAGGATAGGAATTGTGCCGGCTGCCGAAGCCTGTCGCACTCCTCTGGAGCAATGATCAATGAATAGCAGATGAAATGAAATGATATTGGAGAGTTATTCTGGAATGAAATATGACAGGGAAAACCGGAGTACTCGCCTCCGCTTTGACCAGCACAAATCTCACATGGAGTGACCGGGATTTCAACCACGGAACCCAGCGGTGCGAGGCCGGTGCGCTGCCGCCTGAGCCACGGAGGCTTTAACAGGGTTTATCATAGCAGATATCTCTATTTACTAACACAAGAATAACACATTAGATACGTGAATTAGTATCCGGTGATCATTTATCACGGTGGGATCTTCATTTCAAAATATCATTTCCTTTTTGTGTATTCATTTCGACTGCCCCGGACAGGCTTACATAATAGTTGTGAAATATATGCCTAGTTTCATAAATTTATACTCTAAAAACTTCGCGTGATACTTGAACATGATGGACAGACAGAAATTGTACCAGTATTCGCTAATATCGTTGAGTCAAACAAGCTGAACATGTACGTAACGCACTGGCAAATCGAACGATTTATTTATGGAAATACAGTAGAACCTCTATTAACCGAAACAAAAGGGGAAGTGGGGGCGGAGAAGGTGGTTATAGGAGTTAAGAGTCGGTTTTTGAAGATTTAGATGAAACATACATACATACATACATACATACATTCATTATCATTATAGACTGTTATGCCTTTCAGCGTTCAGTCTGCAAGCCTCTGAGAATTTACTAAACGTCGCCACAATCCTCGATTTGCAACTAGTGTTGTGGCTTCATTTAGTTCTGTACCTCTCATCTTCAAATCGTTAGAAACCGAGTCTAACCATCGTCGTCTTGGTCTCCCTCTACTTCTCTTACCCTCCATAACAGAGTCCATTATTCTCCTAGGTAACCTATCCTCCTCAATTCGCCTCACATGACCCCACCACCGAAGCCGGTTTATGCGTACAACTTCATCCATCGAGTTCATTCCTAAATTAGCCTTTATCTCCTCATTCCGAGTACCCTCCTGCCATTGTTCCCACCTGTTTGTACCAACAATCATTCTTGCTACTTTCATGTCTGTTACTTCTAACTTATGAATAAGATATCCTGAGTCCACCCAGCTTTCGCTCCCGTAAAGCAAAGTTGGTCTGAAAACACACCGATGTAAGGATAGTTTCGTCTGGGAGCTGACTTCCTTCTTACAGAATACTGCTGATCGCAACTGCGAGCTCACTGCATTAGCTTTACTACACCTTGATTCAATCTCACTTATTATATTACCATCCTGGGAGAACACACAACCTAAATACTTGAAATTATCGACCTGTTCTAGCTTTGTATCACCAATCTGACATTCAATTCTGTTGAATTTCTTACCTACTGACATCAATTTAGTCTTCGAGAGGCTAATTTTCATACCATACTCATTGCACCTATTTTTAAGTTCCAAGATATTAGATTGCAGGCTTTCGGCACAGTCTGCCATTAAGACCAAGTCGTCAGCATAGGCCAAACTGCTTACTACATTTCCACCTAACTGAATCCCTCCCTGCCATTTTATACCTTTCAGCAGATGATCCATGTAAACTACGAACAGCAAAGGTGAAAGATTACAGCCTTGTCTAACTCCTGTAAGTACCCTGAACCAAGAACTCATTCTACCATCAATTCTCACTGAAGCCCAATTGTCAACATAAATGCCTTTGATTGATTTTAATAATCTACCTTTAATTCCATAGTCCCCCAGTATTTAGATGAAAGTAAATGGAAAATAGACTACATATATAGTACATTGTCGACGAAGTATATTAATACTGGAATCCTGAGCTACTCAACTATATTTACAAAACTAAACGATGTTCGATAGTGTATGTATTGTAAATATACAGTAGGCCCTATTATTGACTTTCGGAAAAATTCTTCTATTTTCTACTTTTTATTTTCCATTCGTTTGCTAGCTGCTATGTCATGCCATCGTTTCATTAGTAGAACGTCAGAATAACATAAGAAATTATGTTTCTTCAATTCGTTTTTGTGATTTAACCATTTTTTTCCGATCGTTTCGGTTAAAGGGTACTTCGGTTAAAAGTGTTTCGGATAACGGAGGTTCTTTTTTTTGCTAGGGGCTTTACGTCGCACCGACACAGATAGGTCTTATGGCGACGATGGGATAGAAAAGGCCTAGGAGTTGGAAGGAAGCGGCCGTGGCCTTAATTAAGGTACAGCCCCAGCATTTGCCTGGTGTGAAAATGGGAAACCACGGAAAAACGGAGGTTCTACTGCATGTTCAAAAGTTATGTTTATTTTACCGTTCCAGAACACCTTTTATTTAATATGTTCATCTGGGATGTTCCCTTCAGAGATCACTGAAAAATGTCTTAGCATGGGAATTAATTTAAATGTAATGATCTCTGACAAATAAGTATAAGGTAAACTCATCAAGAATGCGCACTAAAGCTGCGGGCAAAGGGAGAATCAAGCGTCCTAAGCATACACAGAATTTGATTTGGACACTCACCACACAGAGAGAAGTCAGCTTTGAAATGTTTCTTGTGTACATGCGACAAATTACAGTGCGGTGCCGAGTACAGAACTGTACAGAAGTCCGTCTGCTGTCCACTGGAGCCAATTAGCAGCGTACTAACAAACTTTATTGTAAACTTGGTCACCGCAGCTCCACACAACAGCAAAGATGACTTTTTTCATGTAGCCAAGATTAATGAACCTTGAGAAAAAGATGGAAAAGGTCTCGGTGGTTTTAGGTTGAACAGATAGGACATCTTCTACCATTTCTTGGTATTTTCCCCAAAATTACTCCCAGTTTTACGACAAAATGCCCTTCATGACACCAACACTATGTGGAGGGATGTATCAACTATTTATGTATTTGTATGGCGGTTAGTAGTGTGGAGATACAAATAAGGGTATTAAGAGGAACACAAACATTCGTCCCCGAGACAGATTAAACCACACACAGTTAAAGCCCTCGGTGCTGTCGGAAATCGAACCCAGGACCTCCTAAACCGAAGATTAGTACAAATAAAATAATATTTTTGGTACATTTTGAATTTTGGTTGGTATTCTTGGACAAGGTCCGCCTCTTTGGTGTAGTGGTTTGCGTGATTAGCTGCCACCCCCGGAGGCCCGGGTTCGATTCCCGGCTCTGCCACGAAATTTGAAAAGTGGTATGAGGGCTGGAACGGGGTCCACTCAGCCTCGGGAGGTCAACTGAGTAGAGGTGGGTTCGATTCCCACCTCAGCCATCCTGGAAGTGGTTTTCCGTAGTTTCCCACTTCCCCTCTAGGCGAATGCCGGAATGGTACCTAACATAAGGCCACGGCCACTTCCTTCCCTCTTCCTTGCCTATCCCTTCCAATCTTCCCATCCCTCCACAAGGCCCCTGTTCAACATAGCAGGTGAGGCCGCCTGGGCGAGGTACTGGTCATTCTCCCCAGTTGTATCCCCGACCAACAGTCTGAAGCTCCGGGACACTGCCCTTGAGGCGGTAGAGGTGGGATCCCTCGCTGTGTCCGAGGGAAAAACCGACCCTGGAGGGTAAACAGATTATGATGATGATGATGATGATGATGATGATGATGATGATGATGATGATGATTCTTGGACAAGGTGTATCACGATCAATTCCGCCTTCGGTTTCATTGTTGTCTGATCATTTTTGTCAGTCTGTTCGTGTAATTATAACACATAGTGTACTAGAGTGGTTAACATGAATGTTGGTAATTGAGTAGATAGCGCAGACATCTTATTATCACAGTGTTCGGAAGTAAAGGGTAACGGGGTGGTGCTTAAGGGACCCGTTATTTACTTAATTCGTATTCTCACGTCCTCTCCTTGACCACTTTTCTCACACCCTGAATGGAAATGGGCCGCGGGTGTGAAATATGTCAGACTTAATAATTCTTCTTTATTTTATTACAATTTGCATAACGTCGCACCAACATAGGTTTTATGGCGACGGTGGAATAGGAAAGGGCTAGGAGTTGGAAGGAAGAGTCCAGGTTCTCACTTAAGGCGCCAGACCCAGCATTTGCCCGGTGTGAAAGTGGGAACCACGATAGACCTGAACCATCTTCAGGGCTGCCGACAGTGCGGTTCGAACACGCTATCTCACGAGTGCAAGCTCACAGCTGTGCGACCCTAACAGCAGGGCCAACTTACTCCATACTTAATAATTCGGCCCTCGGGGACATAGAAAGAAAAATTTGAAGACGCTTTTAGTGTTTGGATAGAACAGGTATATCACTGAGGGTGTTTCACACGATGATGCTTAATGTCTCCATTGTCAGATAAAAGATGAGGCTACCTGTTCTAAAGACAAACTGAAAATCTGAAACGCGGTTTTCATGAAAAAGCGCTTCAAATTAAGGCAAGAATATGGGACATCACACTCATACTCTGTTATAAGATGGCGCTGTGTTGACTCGCGCACTCAGTTGTACGTCACGGATAACCACTAACCAGGGGGCGAGCCTCCTATCCCTCCCAGACACGGATTGCCAGCAGCTGAGGAGATGACGCTGTCAACTTATGCCGATATCTCAGCAGTTTCCCCAACTTATATAACTATTTGATTAGCAAAGAGCGTCCATGCACGCACAATAGACTACACCCCCAGGTACGGATTACCTGTAGGTACAATCCTGTCTCTCTCTGTGCCTAAGTAATTGTGCATATAGCTTTTATCACTTACCACTAAAATCACCCTCATTCCATACATTACTGCAACTACTCCTTTCCTGTAACATTTGTATATACATATTTCTAACTACAGCTAAGTACTTGCTTACATTACTTTTTTTTTTCTAGTTGCTTTACGTCGCACCGACACAGATATGTCTTATGGCGACGATGGGACAGGAAAGGGCTAGGAGTGCGAAGGAAGGGGCCGTGGCCTTAATGAAGGTACATCCTCAGCATTCGCCTGGTGCGAAAATGGGAAACCACGGAATACCATATTCAGGGCTGCCGATAGTGGGGTTCGAACCTACTATCTCCCGAATACTGGATACTGGTCGCACTTAAGTGACTGCAGCTATCGAGCTCGGTGCTTTCATTACTAGGGTTATTCCATTCATTCTTCATCCATCTTATAACTTGATGATCGTTTACTTTCTGGGTTATTACTAATAATTCACTACTATTCAAAAAGTTTCTTCTAGTTATTAAATTTTATTTACACACTTAAAGGAGATGAAATAATTCTATCATTTACTCACACAAAACAGATAATTATTACACTGTACTTTACCTTAGTCCATCCCTTGTTTTTTTTTTCTTTTTTGTTTGTAAATTTCCCTCAACCACCATATCAGACCTATTCTTTCTCTTCTCTTTACACTACCTATCCTTATATTTGTTTCCTGGTTTATCATATTAAATACCGAGAGGGTCGCCTTGCTCTTGCACTCAGACTCCAACAAGTGTATTTGATATCCTTGACCCTTCGTACGTTTCTCGTCCATAATTTTGCCTCTCCCCTTACCATGTCTCTCTCCCCATAATTACCAAATCCCACCTTTATGACATTGTTAATGTTAATTTAATAAGAAAAGTTGAAATAAAGATATCAAACTAGATTAAACAAAATACACTGACTGACAGAGCAAATGCAACACCAAGAAGGAGTGGTCAGAACTTTATGCCAATTGCAGGGTAGACTGACGTCACTGAGGTATGCTCATGATGTGAAATGCGCCGCTGTGCTGCGCACGTAGCGAACTGTTGTAACCAAGGTTGAAGTTTACAATACACAACTTTATTTGCTTCACTTTATGATATTTACACAAATAACTGAAATTTATTTTGAAGCAAAAAGGAATATTGAATCTTGAGAAAAGTCTGTCTTTATACAATATGTACAGGTTTGCAGTCTTTATATACACTCCTATCTTGAAAAGATAGTCTTTGTGAATTGACACGTTGATAGTCGAGAACTATCTGGCACACTAACACAAATGTTCATGAGAGTCCTTGTTTGTTGAAGTGCCTGAATTCCTAAAAAGCAAGTTCAATTGATTGAAGAAATTCCACCTAGCGAAACTAAGGGAGCTTGCATAAATTAGGGAATGAAAATGGCTTGTAAAAGAATTACGGAACATAGGCAGCGGAAACAGGTAAGGGAGCGGTGACCAGAGGTGAAACCTCGTACTGCCAGAAATTCAGTCCACCTGGTCGAAGCACATTTTCAAGAGGAGTAGCCTCCGTGCTCGACGTAGGGTGTATTCTGGAGCTGGACACCGGGGCAAGTGGGCAAGTGAGCAGGCCGGGAGCTCCTATTTATAGTGCACTCGATGGTCAGGCACGCGCACTGAGGGCTGCGCGTCGAAGCTAGCAGAATGATACACAGGCGCGCGTGCTGCTGGCTGGCGGAGCGAGAAAGGGAGCGCCGGACATACAACACCCTCCCCTCCTAAATACGCCGGTACGGCGTGAAACGGCGGCGGCGCTGGCGGCGACTGCGATGCTGGGGCAGAGCTGCTGATATCTCTGTTGTATTGTCCGGAGCTGGAACTGGGCGGAGTGGCGCTGTCTCGTCCTGAAAGGAACCCATTGTTATTAAATGATCTAAAGCTCGTTCGGCAATAGATTTATCTGGTTTAGCAATAGCATCAATAGCTGGACAGGGGCGGTAGCGCAGACGTATCTGATCTTGATGGCGGCAGATACGTTTCTCCGTAGTCTGTATCTCGTAGAGACGATGACCCAAAGATCTGCAGATGACTCCAGGTATCCAGAGTGGGTTGGATTTGAATGTCCTGGTGTAGACCTTGTCGTTGAGGGAGAACTTCGTTGGTGAGGTCTTATGCTGGGCCGGAAGAGGCTGTAACAGAGAAAGTAAAGTTCTGTGAGGTCGTCCATGGAGCTTCTGTGCAGGAGTGATATTATCAGCGCCGGGTAGAGTTCTGTAGTTGTTTAAGAGTTGGAGCAAGGCTTGGTCTTTAGTTAAGCCTGAAGAGACAGCTTTCTTCATACTTCTTTTAAATGTTTGTACGAAGCGTTCAGCTTCACCATTAGATTGAGGGTGAAAAGGTGGTGCTAGGATATGACGAATGCCATTATGTGTACAAAAGTTCTGAAAAGCAGTAGCTGTAAATTGAGGTCCGTTGTCCGAAATGAGTACTTGCGGTAAACCTTCTGTAGTAAAGATTTTCTGGAGAGCACGAATGGTAGCTTCGGTTGTAGTAGTCGAATGCATATCCACGACATATGGAAAGTTTGACAGTGAATCGATGACTATTAACCACATGGAATTGAGGAAAGGACCTGCGAAATCGATGTGAACTCGTTCCCATGGAGTAGTAGCAGGAGGCCATGAAGCAAGATCAGAAGACGGGGCGTTCTGATTCGTTTGACATTGCTCACAATGACGTATTAACTTTTCGATGGCGGCATCAATACCGGGCCAGTAGCAGTGTTGACGGGCGAGTTGCTTTGTTCTGGAGATACCCCAATGGCTTTGGTGTAATAATTCGAGAACTTGTTTCTGTAGGCTAAGTGGGATAACCACTCGGAAGATGGTGCCTGCTTCTAGTAGTACAACTCCGGCACGAGTCGTGAGACGATGCTGCATACGATGATAAGGTGCCAGGGGGGCAGGAAGTGTGCTCTGAAGAGGCCAACCGTTGCGGATGTAAGTACGTACAGTAGCAAGTGTACTGTCCTTATCCGTAGCTTTAGCTATGCAGGTAGCATCAATAGGAAAACTGGATACAGTATCTTCAAGTTCTATGTCCAACTGAAGACATTCAGATTCTTGAGAATCGAAGGCAGTATCAGGACCAACGGGTAAGCGGGAAAGGGCATCAGCATTACAATGCTGGGATGTGGCTCGATATACAATCTGATAGGAATAATCAGAAAGGAACATGGACCATCTTTGAAGCTTTCTGAGGGAATTCTCTGGGATCTTATTACCAGGATGGAATAAGTGTACGAGAGGCTTATGATCGGTAATGATCAGGAAATGGTTGCCATAAAGATATTCATTGAAACGACGAATACCAAAGATGATGGCTAAAGCTTCTTTCTCTATCTGGGAGTATCGACGTTGATGGTCATTAAGTGTTTTCGAAGCGAAGGCGATGGGGCGTTCTTGTCCATGACGATCCTTCTGGGAGAGAACGGCACCGACACCGTAGTCTGAAGCGTCAGTAGCTAGCGTGATGATCTTGTCGGGCTGAAAATGAGTGAGTTGTATAGCTTGAATTAAGGCGTTGTTGATTGTTTTCCATGCCTGTTGGCATTGCGGAGTCCACTGAAACTTAACACCTTTTTTACGTAGAGCGTTTAATGGAGCTGCCACTGTAGCGAAGCGTGGAATGAACTTATTATAATAGTTCGCTTTGCCTATGAAGGACTGAAGCTGCTTGAGGTTCTGAGGTGCTGGCATGTTTACTATCGCGGAGACATTCTGTATACTAGGACGAATTCCATTCTTATCAAGTATATGTCCGAGGTAGTGAACTTGAGGCTGAAAGAAGGTACATTTAGCGAGATTCGCTCGTAGTCCATTGTCTTTCAATTTCTGGAGAAGAAGGCGGAGATTGGTTAGATGTTCCTGATGATCTTTTCCAGTAACAATAATATCATCCAGGTAGTTAGCACAACCGGGAATTGAGGCGGTGAGGTGAGCCAAATAGCGCTGAAAAATAGCCGCTGAGGATGAAACACCGAATGGGAGCCGCTGGAGCTGGAGCAGTCCGAGAGGAGTGTTGAGTGTGAGAAATGTCTTAGATTCTTCGTCTAAAAGGAGCTGGAGATATGCTTCTTTAAGATCAACTCGAGAGAAGAATTGTCCACCAGAGAGACGACGGAATAAGTCTTCTGGACGTGGAATAGGAAAGATATCGGTTTCGAGTTGTGCGTTGACTGTAGATCGAAAATCGCCACAAAGTCGAACATTACCATCAGGTTTCTTGATTACCACGAGTGGAGTAGCCCATTGACTAGAAGTAACTGGTACTACAATTCCAGTTTGTATCCATCTTTCTAATTCTTTCGTGACTTGGTCTTGAAGTGCTAGGGGTACTGGACGTGCCTTGAGGAAGCGAGGCTTAGCTCCGGATTTCAACTGTATGTGAGCTGTGTAGTCTTTTGCTGTTCCGAGCTGAGAGTCGAAGACTTCAGGAAACTGCGCTAGGAGAGCGGTAACGTCAGAAGTAGGATGCAATGTAGATACGACGTTAATGTTGTCATGTATCTGGAAACTAAATAAGTTAAATAGATCCATGCCCATAATGTTTGATGCAGTGTAGTTGTTAACTACGAGAAGAGGAATGGCCTTCTGAATTCCTTTATAACTAGCCTGAAGCTTAATTTGACCTTTGATGTCAATTTTCTTCGTGTTAAATGTCACGAGCTGGATGTCAGCTGGAGAGCATGAAGGTGAACCTAAGTCGTGGTAGGTAGTCAGGTTAATAATAGAGACAGGTGATCCCGTGTCTAATTGAAAATCGACAGATCGATCAGAGAATGAGAGAGGAATGATGATTTTGTGAGAATCCTTTGTGGGAAGAATAAGATTGATCTGATCAACTTCCATGTCTTGGCGGGGCTGTATATGCTTCCGGGGCGCTGCAGTAGTCTTAGCAGGGCGGAGCGAACTTTGACAGACAGTCTGAATGTGTCCAAGTTTATTACATCGTTGACAAGTAGCTTTGAAAAAAACGACAGTCACGACGTTCATGATGCTTGAAACAACCTCGGCAGGAAGGCAGGAGTTTCGAGGTGTTTTTAGAATTGGGCTTCCGTGTAGCATTACGAGAGGGAACCTGGCGAGAATGCTTGGTGGAGAGCGCCTTATCCGTACGGTTCACTGTAGCAGAGGACTTGCAGGCCTGAGGCGAGACTTGTGCAACTTCGTGTGGAGAAGCTATGGCTGCGGCAGTCTTGGTAGTAAGCTCATAAACTGTAGCAATACGCTGGACGTCTTCTAAAGAAGGGTTACTCTGCTTGACAGCGTCAAAACGTATTTTGTCTTCAGGAGTATGTAAAATTATCATGTCCCGAATGAGAGAATCAGTGTAGGATGAACCACAACCGTCCTTGGAGCAGATGAACTGGCAGGGTTTAGCTAGACCACGCAATTCAGTTATCCATTCAGTATGTGTCTGATGGGGTTGCTTTCTGCACTGAAAAAATTTATAGCGAGCAGCCACTATGTGAGGAGCTTTGGCATAGTGTTCCGTGAGACGGGCTAAGAGCTGTGTGAAGGGTACCTCAGATAAGTGTTCTTCTGGACTTAATTTACGTAGTAATTCACACGTAGCATTGCCAACCGAACTAAGAAATAGTGCGCGGCGGCGTTGATCATCTGTGACAGAATGGCAGATGAAATGCTGTTGCAAGCGGGCTAAATAAACTGACCATTCTTCCTTAGCTGGATCAAAAGCAGAGAACGGAGGAATAGCTGATGGCGGTGTAGAGACAGAAATAGCTTGAATAGCCTGAATTAATGCTGCCTGTTGTTGTTGCATAAACTGTTGTTGTTGCTGCTGTAAGGCTTGGAAAATCGTAGCTAGTTGTTCCGCAGTAGCCATTGCGAGATGCGTGCAAGAAAGAGTAAGGTAAGCTGTGTGTCAGAACTGGATGGAGTGTCGTTGTTGTTTAGCACGTCGCTGTAGAGTTGACAACTGGGCCTGGTGAATTGTAGTGCCGTGTTTACCTCGTTGCTATAGAGTTGGCGATTGGGGTTGAAGAATGGTAGGTGGTTGCGTTTTACCTCGTCGCCATAGAGTTGGCGACTGGGGCCGATGAATTGGAGTGTCGCTTTTTTACCTCGTCGCCATAGAGTTGTGTTGTAACCAAGGTTGAAGTTTACAATACACAACTTTATTTGCTTCACTTTATGATATTTACACAAATAACTGAAATTTATTTTGAAGCAAAAAGGAATATTGAATCTTGAGAAAAGTCTGTCTTTATACAATATGTACAGGTTTGCAGTCTTTATATACACTCCTATCTTGAAAAGATAGTCTTTGTGAATTGACACGTTGATAGTCGAGAACTATCTGGCACACTAACACAAATGTTCATGAGAGTCCTTGTTTGTTGAAGTGCCTGAATTCCTAAAAAGCAAGTTCAATTGATTGAAGAAATTCCACCTAGCGAAACTAAGGGAGCTTGCATAAATTAGGGAATGAAAATGGCTTGTAAAAGAATTACGGAACATAGGCAGCGGAAACAGGTAAGGGAGCGGTGACCAGAGGTGAAACCTCGTACTGCCAGAAATTCAGTCCACCTGGTCGAAGCACATTTTCAAGAGGAGTAGCCTCCGTGCTCGACGTAGGGTGTATTCTGGAGCTGGACACCGGGGCAAGTGGGCAAGTGAGCAGGCCGGGAGCTCCTATTTATAGTGCACTCGATGGTCAGGCACGCGCACTGAGGGCTGCGCGTCGAAGCTAGCAGAATGATACACAGGCGCGCGTGCTGCTGGCTGGCGGAGCGAGAAAGGGAGCGCCGGACATACAACACGAACGATAAATGGGACACGGCGTTGGCGAATGGCCCACTTCGTACCGTGATTTCTCAGCCGACAGTCATTGTAGAACGTGTTGTCGTGTGCCACAGGACACGTGTATAGCTAAGAATGCCAGGCCGCCGTCAACGGAGGCATTTCCAGCAGACAGACGACTTTACGAGGGGTATGGTGATCGGGCTGAGAAGGGCAGGTTGGTCGCTTCGTCAAATCGCAGCCGATACCCATAGGGATATGTCCACGGTGCAGTGCCTGTGGCGAAGATGGTTGGCGCAGGGACATGTGGCACGTGCGAGGGGTCCAGGCGCAGCCCGAGTGACGTCAGCACGCGAGGATCGGCGCATCCGCCGCCAAGCGGTGGCAGCCCCGCACGCCACGTCAACCGCCATTCTTCAGCATGTGCAAGACACCCTGGCTGTTCCAATATCGACCAGAACAATTTCCCGTCGATTGGTTGAAGGAGGCCTGCACTCCCGGCGTTCGCTCAGAAGACTACCATTGACTCCACAGCATAGACGTGCACGCCTGGCATGGTGCCGGGCTAGAGCGACTTGGATGAGGGAATGGCGGAACGTCGTGTTCTCCGATGAGTCACGCTTCTGTTCTGTCAGTGATAGTCACCGCAGACGAGTGTGGCGTCGGCGTGGAGAAAGGTCAAATCCGGCAGTAACTGTGGAGCGCCCTACCGCTAGACAACGCGGCATCATGGTTTGGGGCGCTATTGGGTATGATTCCACGTCACCTCTAGTGCGTATTCAAGGCACGTTAAATGCCCACCGCTACGTGCAGCATGTGCTGCGGCCGGTGGCACTCCCGTACCTTCAGGGGCTGCCCAATGCTCTGTTTCAGCAGGATAATGCCCGCCCACACACTGCTCGCATCTCCCAACAGGCTCTACGAGGTGTACAGATGCTTCCGTGGCCAGCGTACTCTCCGGATCTCTCACCAATCGAACACGTGTGGGATCTCATTGGACGCCGTTTGCAAACTCTACCTCGTACGGACGACCAACTGTGGCAAATGGTTGACAGAGAATGGAGAACCATCCCTCAGGACACCATCCGCACTCTTATTGACTCTGTACCTCGACGTGTTTCTGCGTGCATCGCCGCTCGCGGTGGTCCTTCATCCTACTGAGTCGATGCCGTGCGCATTGTGTAACCTGCATATCGGTTTGAAATAAACATCAATTATTCATCCGTGCCGTCTCTGTTTCTTCCCCAACTTTCATCCCTTTCGAACCACTCCTCCTTGGTGTTTCGTTGTCACTGTCAGTCAGTGTAGTTAGCATTCTAAGTCCTAATAACAGATTAACGTATCTTTTCCTTTAAGTTTTCATTGCCGTTACCCTTCGTTTCAACGAACTAATTTTCTTATACTGTTTCCAATTTCATTTGATGCGTATACAATTCCTTCTTATTGAAACCCTGCTTATATAATTTTATATATATGAAACATGGAATTAATTTGCAATTGCATATGTGTGGTTTTCATTTCATTTCACTTTCCCATTTAACTGCCACTCTTTTTTTTTTCCTATTTAGTTGTGGGTTGTAAACCTTTCCACATGGCCGCTCAAACACAACGCTGTGACGCTTGCTTGAACATCGACCAACAGCATGAACAGGTTATATCATCACTATCTACTGCTCCCGCTGTATTTCATTTCAATGGGATAATGTGGGATTCTCTCAAAATGTTATATGCTCACGCTGAGAGTGTAATTACTCTCCCTGCGGATACTAATCAATACCTACGAGTGTAACAACAGATAACGTTCGTCATTTCGACTGAGACTCAACTGCCAGGCCTGTTTTCAGCGCTTTTTCCGGGTCACAGCTACATTGAATGGAATCCTGGTACCAGTCTTATGTTCTATAAAACAATACGCTACCTAAAATAGTTCAATCCGTGGGTCAGCGTGTTGACTTATATTCTGGGTATTTAGATTTGCAGTAAGAATGTTAGAAGAGGGCATAAAAGACTTTAGTAAGACCCCTACTTGAGTATGGTTACTTGATTCAAGAACTGCAAAAAATCCGAAGAAAATCAGCTCGATTTGTTCTGAGTGATTTCCGATAAAAGCGTAGCGTTATAAAAATGTTGCAAAGTTTGGACGGGGAAGACTTGGGAGAAAGGAGACGAGCTGCTCGACAAACTTGGAAAGTATTTGGGCTCGAACAAACATACCTGTATGAAATTTTTATTACAGGACCATTACGTACCGTTTAAGGTGCTGGTGCGTATCTGTTGTCTACAAGACTTTGCAAACGTGCTGCAGATGTCACTGTAGAAGCCAAATGCAATGTCGATAGCTTAACTGTAAATGCACGTGAGGTCATTCAATAAATTACTCAAAGCAATATAAATAACTACAAAACGCTCAGTGATGAAAAGCAAGTTTATCACAGGTCAGAAATGCACATTGTATAATGTCATTTCAGAACGCCATGTCACTAAGACTTTTGAAGTTGCCCATAGGTTCACCAATATTGTAGCCAGCGTTCTGCCGCGCTTAATGGTCTATATACGTCCACAACGCAGATAATTGATTGTAAATGACAGAATGTAATTTCATGATAAAGAACCTATCATGCAAGTTGGGATGCACGTTACAGGAACATAGTTTAAGAAAGTCTGTTAATCTCTTGGCATATATTTTATATTGCCAGAAGAAATACACGTACAGAGGTTGTGCATATGTTGTAGTATATCCTTTACTTCAGAGGCTTCCAGTAGCACTTGTTCATCCTTCTATCCAGACCAGGAGTCGGCAACTGTGGATTCAAAACTGACCAAAACACGTCTTCATGTGTTCTTTCGTCTTTTTTCCGCTCACACGTGCATCTACGGAGATATTTGGAGGGCCTCGACTGGCGTAGCGGTAAGCAAAGGTTCAATGCGACATGGCATACACAGGCTTCTAGTGGACGACTGCAGCGGTTTGCAAAATAAACGGATATCACCAGTGCACGAAGGGACCTTGAAATGATCCCTCGCGGAATTGTGGTGTAAAAGCGTTTGTTCGAACACAAACACTTTCCTCGTAAGTGGTATGTTCTGAGCTGTTTATGGAGAGATGGCGTGGTATAACATTAGTAGGCGAATGAGTTTGAGTCGTGTTTTTAAAAGTAGGGAAGAGACAGAGAATCTGTCACCTTGGCGACTGGTCTAAATTCAGATCAGGATTGATTGATTGATTGATTGATTGATTGATTGATTGATTGATTGATTGATTGATTGATTGATTGATTGATTGATTGAATCTCGACAAAAGTCATCGGAGTTTTTAAAGGTAAAAAAAATCCAATCTCGGCTTTACATTTTAAACGATATCAGCGCGTAAAATGTCTCTTGTGACACGTTGTGCTTATAGAATGAAACTAGTGTGAATTCATCAACATATCGTCCAATAGATTTCCGACTTTGCCTACCATCTATCTGAGTCAAACTGAACATCGAATCTGACATGTAGGTAGCCTATATGACATCGAGCACAAATACCTATACTGGGTAGCTAGGCCATGTGATTCTTCTTTTACCGCTTTTCCCACATTTGTGAGTTCGCGGGTGCGTACTCTGTCGCACATGTGGATTTGGCCCTGTATTATGGCCAAATGCCCCTATGTTGAAGGATGTAATTACTATTGCTTGTTTGTGTGGCGGTTGATTGTGTAGTGTCTAATCTGAATACGAAGAGAAATTTGTTGGAACAAACACAAACACGCCGTCCCCGGCCCGGTTGGGAATTGAATCCGGGACTCTCTGAACTGATAGCCTCACCGCTGACCATTCATCCAAGGAGTCGGACCTGAGACCAAATGATTATTATTAAACATATGTGAATAAGCCATTAGGACTTCGCAAAGTACTCAGAGACGTGCATTTGCCATCCGTTGTGCTCATATTTCTTTCATTCTTTTACTGTGGGCTTCCTTTCTGTCTTCAGACCAGGTTGTTCCAGTCTTCTTCTTCGGTCTTTCCTCTTGGTTAACCTGCCATTGTGAATTCTGGATCTGAAGATTACACTATTTTGGACATCTGCTGGTGTATTTCCTACCTGTTTCAAATCTGTTTTGATTTCGCCGATCTATTTTATTGTGTCTGTTTTAACTTTACTCCTGTTTTCTTATAATTCGAGTATTTGTTTGGTAAGATTTGCCGGATGCATTCTCTTAATGAGTTTTCTAATGTCGCTGTGAATATTTGTGTATTGCTTGATTTCCTGTATGCCTCTGTGTCGGTATTGTCCGTCGTCGAGTTTTGGGCCTAGAATTTCATTATTATTATTATTATTATTATTATTATTATTATTATTATTATTATTATTATCGAGAGGGTTGGCCATGCGGTTAGGGGCACGCAGCTGTGAGCTTAAATTCGGGAAATAGAGGGTTCCAACCTCACTGTCGGTTGCCCTGAAGATGGTTTTCCGGCTTTCTATTTTGACACCAGAAGAATGCTGGGGTTGTACCTTAATTGAGGCCACGGCCACTTCCTTCCCACTCCCAGCCCTTTCCTATCCCATCGTCACCACAAGATTTATCTGTGTCGATGGACGTAAAACAACTTGTAAAAAAAAAACACAAATTATTTTTATTCTTTGTACGTATCGGCCTATTAAGGACAACGTTATTTCAGCTTCTTTTTCTGGACTTTGATCTTTGCCCAATGCTCTTTCATTCCTTGCCAGTGATGTTCTTTTCTTTCTTTCAGCTCTGGATTTTCTTGGAAACCGTGGTGGTCTTTTATTATCCACCTGAGTGGGTTGCGTTCTTTTATGTCTTCATAAGTCATCCCCATCTCCTGTAGATCCATTTCCACCTCCTTGAACCAAGTTGGCTGGGTCTTCTTACCTTTAAAATAGGTAAAGATCTGGTTCGATTATAATAATAATTATTATTTTCTAGTTGCTTTACGTTGCACCGACACATATAGGCCTTATAGGGACGATGGGACAGGAAGGCCTAGGAATAGGAAGGAAGTGGCCGTGGACTTAATTAAGGTACAGCCCCAGCATTTTCCTGGTGTGAAAATGGGAAACAACGGAAAACCATCTTCAGGGCTGCCGATATTGCGATTCGAACCTACTATCTCCCGGGACTCTCTGAACCGAAGGCCAGTACGCTGACCACTCCGCCAACGAGTCGGACAATGGACAGCTGCAAGACCACATTATTGGGTGATATGCATTTCCGTATCTTAGACCGAGCTATAAGGATCCTAATGCCAAAGAAGCCGAAGAAGACTAAAGAAGAAAGACAGGAAGAATAATACCAAACTTAAGAACCAATTAAGTTCACCAAAGGTTGATATTGAGGACAATTTTATCCTATCATTCAAAACTAGTAATTTCAGTACACATCTAGAGTGACACAGGAATGAGAGACGTGTTTGGCACCCAAGGAAGAGTAGCAGTGGCTGGCAAATAGCCAGCACGTGACACGTATTATTAAGTTGTCTCCTGCTAAATCTACACAGTGGTAGCTACAGCGGAGGACAATTAACTAGCACTTGAAACAATCTGTTGGACTCAGGCCACAACTTTTTGAGCCCCACATGATGCAATACACTGGAATAGCCATGAAAACACAGCTGCGACTTGTAATAAACAAGTCGGTAACAAGAGCCCAATGAAGAAGGGTAACCTCATGACAGTAATGTGACACACCAAGATATTCGCCAACTCTCGGGACGTTTCAGAGAAGCAGTATGGATAAACCCTTGGATCGGGCTACCACAACTTTACCTTGAAGTTTTCCATGGCAAAAATATCGGTTTATAAACAAAACTGTCAAAATAAAAATAAAATAATCAAACGAATTTTTTTTTTTTGCTAGTTGCTTTACGTCGCACTGACACAGATAGGTCTTATGGCGACGATGGGACAGGAAAGGGCTAGGAGTGGGAAGGAAGCGGCCGTGGCCTTAATTAAGGTACAGCCCCAGCATTTACCTGGTGTGAAAATGGGAAACCACGGAAAACCATCTTCAGGACTGCCGACAGTGGGGTTCGAACCTAGTATCTGCCGAATATTGGATACTGGTCGCACGTAAGCGACTGCAGGTATCGAGCTCGGTTTTAATCTGTTTCATGGTGTGGGTTACTGTAGTCACGTCCAAGTTCGTGAACCATCGGCAACGGCTGAGTGGCCTAGTAAGTGGTCCTGAAAGTCGGGATACCAGTTGCTACGGAATGGGAGTGGGCATCTCGGACATATTCTGAGTCATGACCTACATTGCGCTGAGGCGGCTAGGACTATACAATCCATCGGTAGTACCTAAGCCGTTAGAGGAGGTACTCTCCCTTGGACCATGCGTAAGTAAGGGTAGCATCCGCTTCACAGAATTTACCGAGCTCAGAACATTTTAAGCAAGTCTCGTCCGACCTATGAGAGTAACGGAGTCCCTCTCCCATTTGACAGGCGAGGGAATCCTTGGAAGTAACTTGGCGAACGAAATGGAATTTGTTGGGGAGCTATCGATATTAATGAGACTTATGGAAGAAACAAAGTAGAACTCATTTAGTCAGCAAAGATGATGCATCTGGATGTCTAGGAGTAAGTGATATTCGGGTAAGGGGAGATAATGAGGAAGAGATAGGAGCTGTTCATCATGAATACTATTGTGCACAACATAGTTTATGTTAGGTACGTAACTGAGTGAATGGTGGGGTGGATTTGGCAGCTGGAGGAATTAGGACGAAAATTGTCTCAGAGTATTCACCACATGAGGGTCCAGATAAGGGTGAAGTTGACAAGTTTTATGAAGCATTGAGTTATATCGTAGTTAGGGTCAACAGCAAAGATAGGATAATGCTAATGGGCGATTTCAATGCGAGAGTTGGAAGTATAACTGAAGGATACAAATGGCGATTGGTAAATGTGGGAATAATATGGAAGCTAATAGGTATAGGAAGTGTTTTCTGTACTTCTATTCTAGTATGGTTTTAGCAATTACAAATACATTCTTCAAGCATAAGGCTATTCACCGCTACACATGGGATGGTAGGGATACCAGATCCGCAATAGACTATAACTTAACCGACTTCAAATTCAGGAAATCTGTTAGGAATGTAGGTTTTTCCGGGTATATTTCGAAGATACAGGCTACTATTTGAACTCTAGTAAACTCAGTATCTCTAGGCCTAGGATAGAGAAAGTGAAATCTGTCTGCAAACGAATAAGGCTAGATAATCTCCAGAACGAGGAAATTATACTGAAGTACATGAATATGATTAGTGGGAAGTTCCGAACAGTGGACAGTAAGCAGATTCAGGATATAGAAATAGATTGGGTGGCATACAGGGATGCTGTAGTAGAAACAGCAAGGCAATACCTAGAAACAACTGTGTGTAAAGATGGAAAAAATCAAACATCTTGGTGGATTAGTGAAGTGAGAACAGATTATAAGGGTCAAAAGAAGAAAGGCGTATCAGAAATAGTTCCAAAGGAGGGCTGAAGCAGACAGGGAATTGTACGTAGATGAAAGAAACAGACTGAAACAAATAGATGCTGAATCAAGAAAAAAGTTTTGGGAAGGTTATGGTAATAAAATGGAAAGGCTATGCCAAGCTTCGGAAAAGCCTTTCTGGAAAATAATAAGGAATCTTAGGAAGGGAGGAACAAAAGGGAAATTAATAGTGTTTTGGGTAATTCAGGTGAACTCATAATAAATCCCAGGGAATCACTCGACAGGTGGAAAGAATATTTCGTAAATCTTCTCACCGTCAAAGGAAATCTCGCTGGTGGTGGCGCGAACAACCGAGCTCAATGGGAGGAAAAACATGATGGTGGTGAAATTGCGCTTGAAGAAGTGGATAGTAAATAAACTCCACGGTCACAAAGCAGCAGGAATACATTACACTAGACCTGAAATGGTGAAGTATATTTGGAAGGTAGGGAAGAAATGGCTTGATAAAGTAATAATATTAGCATGGAGTGTTGGTAAGGTACCTTCAGATTGGACAAAAGCAGTAATTGCACCTATCTATAAGCAAGGGAACAGGAAGGATTGGAACAATTATCGAAGTACCTCATTGATTAGTACACCAGACAAAGTATTCGGAGACATTTTGGAAGGGAGGGAGCGATCAGTGGTTGAGTGGAAGTTGGATGAAAACCAGTGTGGTTTCAGATCACAGAGGTGCTGTCAGGATCACATTTTTAGTATGCGCCAGGTAATCGAAAAGCTACGAGAGGAATAGACAGTTGTGTTTATATTTCGTATATCTAGAGAAAGAAAATGAAGTACCGAGGTAAAATATGTTCGTCATACTGAGAGATTATGGGATTAAGGGCAGATTATTAAAATGAATGCAAGGAATTTAGGTAGAAACTTGGGCTGCAGTGAGAATTTTGATGGTAGAGTGAGTTCTTACTTACAGGGATTAGACGAGGCTGTAATCTGTCACCTTTACATGGATCATCTACTGAAAGGTATAAAGTGGCAAGGAGGGATTCAGCAGCGTGGAGATGTAGTCTTGTAGCAAGCAGTCTTGCCTATGCTGATGTCTTTCAAAGAATCATTTGATGTCAGTAGGTATGAAAGCTAAGAGAATAGAAAGTCAGGTTGGAGATACGAAGCTGAAATAGTTATATAGTGTCAAGTATTTACGATGTGTGTTCTCCCAGGGTGGTAGAGTAGTAAGCGAGATTGAATCAAGGTGCAGTAAAGCTAATGCAATGAGCTCGCATTTGCGATCAACAGCATTCTGTAAGAAGGAAGTCAGCTCGCGGGCTATCTTTACATCGGTCTGTTTTCAGACCAACTTTTCTTTAAGTGGGGACGTCAGCCAATATGCACGTGCACGGAAAAACATATCTCTCATACATTTATTCACATTGACACGAAAATCGACAGGCATATTACAATAAATTTGCTACAACTTGAGCAATTTTATAATTTCTATCTCAAAACTTTCAGTATAGATTGGAATTCCATTTTTTCAGTTTTGGTTACCAGTTTATGTACCTTTATTCAAGAAACCTCCGAATAAAATGATCTGAAAATTGGAATTTAATCTCACAAATAATGCTGAAACAAAGAGCCGCAATGATATATTTCTTGGTATAAAATCAACGATTTCATAACTTTAAGATTCTCCATTAAAATAATTGTGTTCATCAAATGACTTTTAAAAACGATATGTTTTGAAGTATACCATTTATGTTGAGGCAAAATATGTGTTCTTATAAGGTTATTAAGTGTAAAAAATAATTTAGCTATCTTTCATAGAGTCAAATAAAAAGGGACATTATTTTGCTAAAAGAAGTGGAAGTACGGGAAATCATCAGTGAAAGTTTATCACTCACATAACTCTAGTTATTGGGATAAAACGCTACAGGACTGTAGTCTTTGTCTTCCTCATCTTCTGCTCTCCTCTTTTTGCCCAATTTTATTGCCTTTTTATTTTCATTCCAGCCAGAATTCAGCTTCAGCAACACTTTCTTGATAAATAGCTCTGAGGATGCGGTATGTGAAGGCTCTTGGCTTGATATCCATATCTTATTCACAAGTTAGAAGTAACAGATATGAAAGTAGCGAGCATGATTGCTGGTGAATATTGATGGAAACAATGGCAGGAGAATACTCGAAATGAGGAAATGAACTCGATGGGTGAAGCTGTACGCATAAACCGACTTCAGTAGTAGGAACATGTGAGGCGAATGGAGGAGGACAAAATGAGGCCACAGCACTAGTTACGAATAGAGGATTTTGGCGACGTTTAGTAAATTCACAGATGCTTGCAGCCTAAAAGCTGAAAGGCATAACGCTCTATAATGATGACATATGAATGTACCTTTTATTGACTCAATCATCATTTCCAACACAACTATATGATTTATTGCTTAGAAAATTCGGAGGAATGCAATGTAACATTACAATATTTGCGAGAAGTAGCACACCATGTCCCTCATTGTGAAATAAACTTGTGTTGACCTACGTGCGGCCAGTTGCGATTTACTGTAGCGAGATCTAGGCTCCGAACAAAAGTGGCGTTAAGAATTATAAGAATTTTGGACGTGGTACTGACACTTGGAGAAATTATGTTGGGTAAAGAAAATGAGCAATAGACATGTGCTAGATCGAGCTGGAGAGGAACGACAGGAGACGGCCGTTGTGGCAGGGGTATAGACAGTGGCATAAGGGACTACAGAGTAATGTCGAAGTGGCTACTATCGTGGAAGCTCAAGGACATGCTTATGAAGAAACTGCAAAAAGAACATTTCAACATAGACTCATTTGGAAGACTCATCTTAAGAACAAATTAGTCTAAGGAATTAATGGTTTTCTCACATGGACATAATACTAGAGGACTCGTACTGGTTCGAAGCATTCTTAAAAATATATCAGCCAACTCGTCTTGGTATGCCTGTCGGAGTCATATTGTTTTTCATGCTCCTTCAATTGTTTTGTGAACATTTATTAAGTAGAGCGTTATGGTATGCTGTATCCATTCTGACATCATCGTGCTGACTGTTTGGTAAAATCTATCCATGTAGACTCTTTTTTATCCTGAAGTTCTTGATGTAAAGATTGGTATTGTGTAGTAGAAGACAATTGAATTTTTAATCGCAGTTCTTCTATATAGAACGATTGTCTTACGAGCTCATAGGTTAGTCTCGAAGGAGCGTTCTAACAAGCAGAGAACTTTTTTTAAGATACATGGCCTTCACTCTTTTTAATGTAGCTAGGTTATCCCAGACAATGTCTAAGGCGAATCTAATAATGGGGGCTGTTTGTATGTAGACTTTTTTATCTTAACAGCAATGTAAGTTATTAGGAATGCTCTGCCATATGTTAAATATATTTGGAAGCCGCTAAAGGTTAGAGAATCAAAGAGTATCTATCAGGGAATGGTACTTTCTTGTGATCAGAGGAATTGAATACTCTCTGGCCTGACAGGCAGTAATCAATATGGCTGCATACAATGCCATTACTAAGAATGAAAATCACGCACATCAGAATATTAATGAAGTGCTAGTCGCTTAGCAACCTGTTAAGTACAGGATGTATTGCAGATTAGGGTAAGCCTTCACATGCAGTTATTGGAGTGATCGTTTAATGTTTTGGTTTCATGATTCCCCAAATTTGGCTGAACTTAGAGACCTATCAGTGTCTCACGATTCACCGGCAGATAATTCCGGTGAGAATAAAAAAATAATAAATCGTTCCAATAGAAAGGACGGTTAGATTGACCAAGATTCTTTTAGTAAACGTTAGAATATAATATAATATAATATAATATAATATAATATAATATAATATAATATAATATAATATAATATAATATAATATAATATAATATAATATAAACGAGGGAGTTGGCTAAGCGGTTCGAGGCGTGTAGCTATTAACTTGAATTCAGAAGATGATGGCTTCGAACCCCACAGTCACAGACCTGAAAATGGTTTGCCGTGATTTCCCATTTCACATCAAGCAATTGTTGTACCTTAATAAAAGCCATGGTCGCTTCCTTCCCGGTATTATCCCGTCGTCACCATAAGACTTGAAACTGGGAAACCAGAGACAATCATTATCAGGACAGCGGATGGTGAGTTTCGAACCAATCGTCGCCCGAATGCAGATCTTGGTTCTATAGCTGAGGTTCGTTAACACGCGTTTAATAATAATAATAATAATAATAATAATAATAATAATAATAATAATAATAATAATAATAATAATAATAATAACAGTATTGACATTTCGACTGTGATACCAACACTAGCACCGAATGAGGAATTCTACTGGAATGGTTACCACAACTGAGTTAATGTAACTATTTTCTGGTGACTGCAGCGATGACATGCAGTGCCAAGAGTTTTGACCGTTTTTCAAGATTCGGTTTCATCAGCCGGGATCGAACTCACGAACTTAAGATCACGAGTCACACATTCTACTACATATGGTCCACTGAGACAGTTAAGACCTCTCTGAGTCGATGCGACGTAAAATAATGTTAACAATTAGATTATGTAAACTTGACTTACAGATGGTCGTAACGATACCTTACTTCAAATAAACAAAATATTAACAGAATATATATTTAATTTATTTTTGCATAAGAAGGGGCCTGTTTTACGGCGTATTAAGGTGACCACATCTTACAGAACACTGCATTTCTTTTTGGTCACTTCTTGAGACAATGATAGCTTTAAAATTGAACATGTTTCAAGGAAAAATTTTGGGTAAGACAGGAAACGACAGACGACGTAAAAATATGATCATCGGACGTCAGAAGTACCAAGAAATATAGAAGGCAGGACTGAGAGGCTCAGGGGTTGAGGTGCTGGCCTCCTGACCCCAACTTGGTAGGTTCTATCCTCGCTCAGTCAGT
This sequence comes from Anabrus simplex, assembly GCF_040414725.1. NCBI lineage: Eukaryota > Metazoa > Arthropoda > Insecta > Orthoptera > Tettigoniidae > Anabrus > Anabrus simplex. The sequence goes on along the minus strand of NC_090271.1, from coordinate 104,129,784 downwards.
AGATAAAACATTCAACAGAACTGAATGTCAGATTGGTGCTACAAATTTGGAACACATAGATAATTTCAGGTATTTAGGATGTGTGTTCTCCCAGGATAATACATTAATACGTCAGCTTCTTATCAGTAAATTTACTGGCACGTAAATGAACTCCTGCAGGACTAAATTCCGGCACGTAGCCGTCTCCGAAAATCATAAAAAGTAGTTAGTGGGACGTAAATCCAATAACATTATCATTATAAAAATAAAGAGTACAGTATAAAGTAGAGAAGAATGGTTAAAGCGACAAGGCACAGTCTTTAGAAGAACAGGAATACGAGTGTCGCTCTGCTTTTTACTCAGTCCTTCGAACTCCCCTAACCTAACATTATATTCCCTAGTCTATTTCATTGTTTACTATTCTTGATAAGGTTCGTCTGTTGTATTTTGGGTCTTTCTTGATTTTCTTCCCCCATCATAATTTGTATCGCGTTTCCTTCTCTTTTCATTTATCTATTTGAAACAGGGTACCGAGGGAAAGTTGTTCACCATACTGGGGGACTATGGGATTAAGGATAGATTATTAAAATCACTCAAAGGCATTTATGTTGACAACTGGGCTGCATTGAGAATTGATGGTAGAATGAGTTCATGCATCAGGGTACTTACAGGGGGTAGAGAAGGCTGTAATCTTTCACCCTTGCTGTTCGTAGTTTACACGGATCATCTGCTGAAAGGTATAAAGTGGCAGGGAGGGATTCAGGTAGATGGAAATGTAGTAAGCAGTCTGGCCTATGCTGACGACTTGGTCTTAATGGCAGATTGTGCCGAAAGCCTGCAGTCCACAATATCTTAGAACTTGAAAATAGGTGCAATGAGTGTGGTATGAAAATCAGCCTCTCGAAGACTAAATTGATGACAGTAGGTAAGAAATTCAACAGAATTGAATGTCAGATTGGTGATACAAAGCTAGAACAGGTCGATAATTTCAAGTATTTAGGTTGTGTGTTCTCCCAGGATGGCAATATAGTAAGTGAGATTGAATCAAGGTGCAGAACAGCTAATGCAGTGAGCTTGCAGTTGCGATCAACAGTATACTCTAAGAAGGAAGTCAGTTCCCGGACAAAACTATCTTTATATCGGTCTGTTTACAGACCAACTTTGCTTTACGGAAGCGAAAGGAGATAAAAGCTAAGAGGCTAAGTTTTGAATGAACTCGATGGATGAAGCAGTACGCATAAACCGGTGGTGGGGTCATGTGAGGCGAATGGAGGAGGATAGGTTACCTAGGAGAATAATGGACTCTGTTATGGAGGATAAGAGAAGTAGAGGGAGACGAAGACGACACGATGGTTATAATCAGTTTCTAATGATTTAAAGATAAGAGGTATAGAACTAAATGAGCACTAGTTGCAAATAGAGATTGTGGTGACGTTTATTAAATTCACAGATGCTTGCAGACTGAACGCTGGAAGGCATAACGGTCTACAACGATGTATGTATGTATGTATGTATGTATGTATGTATGTATGTATGTAAGTATGTATGTATGTATGTTTATGTAAACATATAAATATATTGAAAAGATCAGAGTTTTAGTTCATTCCTTTCTTTTACTGACCACATCTACCTCATCATCATCACCATCATCATCATCATTATCAATAATATCACTACCAAAATCATTTATAAACATAGTAATGATTCAGATTTACAATTCATAGTAAATACCTTATTATATTATCTGCATGCTTCTTTCTACTACCGATGATCCACCGAGACAGTTAAGCCCTCTCTGTGTCTATGCGACGTGAAACAAATTTAAAAATTAGATTATGTAAACTTGACTTACAGATGGTCGTAACGATACCTGACTTCAAATAAACAAAATATTAACAGAATATATATTTAATTTATTTTCGCATAAGAAGGGGCCTGTTTTACGGCATATTAAGGTGACCACATCTTATAGAACATTGTATTTCTTTTTGGTCACTTCTTGAGACAACCCTCCAGGGTTGGATTTTCCATCGGACTCAGCGAGGGATCCCGATTCCACCGCCTAAAGGGCAGTATCCTGGAGCGTGAGACTTTGGGCCGGGTGATGAAGCTGGGGAAGAGGACCAGTGCCTCGCCCAGGCGGCCTCAACTGTTATGCTGAACAGGAGTCTTGAGAGGGGATGGGAAGATAGGAAAGGATAGACAACGAGAGGGGAAGGACGCGGCTGTGGCTTTCAGTTAGGTGCCATTCCGGCATTTGCCTGGAGGAGAAGTAGGAAACTATGGAAACCACTTTAGGGATGGGTGAGGTAGGAATCGAATCACCCCTCTACTCAGTTGACCTCCCGAGGCTGAGTGGACCCCGTTACAACCCGCGTACCATTTTTCAAATTTCGTGGCAGAGTCGGAAATCGAACGAGGGCCTCCAGCAGTGGCAGCTTATTACGCTAACCACTACACCGCAGAGGCGGTTTACAAGAACATTATCTGGAGTTCATATAATTTTAAGTTGTTCTTTTCATTGAATGTACTAGTGCGTGCGTTTCACATCATTAGACCTGTTCCGGTCCGAAGCACAATTAAATGAATAATACACAATCTCAGCCTGTTTTTATTTTGTCAGTCAACTCTCCACTTTTAAATCTTTACGTGTATCTTATTACCATCAAATTTCCCTTCGTAGTTTTTAGCATACTCATCAAATTCATCTCTACTTTCTGTACTGTATTTTGGTCCGTCTTCGTCGCCGTTTAGAACTTGAATCCCTGGTATCGGAACCTACGAAATTTGTAGAAGAACCATAAATATATCATTAGCCGAAACTAATAAAGAACTTAAACCTAGACAAACCCGGTAATTAAAATATAGTCATACTTCTATTTAGATATATAACTGAGAGTAATATCGTTTGTTATAATCGTTTGTGTTAATTTGTTGAATTTCTGTTTCTAACTGTGCTTTTACAATCTGAAATTTATCGTGTAATATACGTGTTTGCAGCGCATTCAGTCATCTGTCATCTCCTATCAGTGAGTTATCTACAGCTGACATGTCAAAATAATGCTCTGACGAAAAGGGCAATAAAAGCGAGTGAATGCAGTATCGAAATATTTTGAAATTATCTGCTATCTTTCAGATATGCACTTGCTATCTGCACTAACACAATACTTGTTTTCATAATTGGCGCAGGCCATTGTTCTGATAAACATCTCCATCTTTCCTACAATTTTCCGCTGACCTCACTTCTCTTCCATCTCTGTTTATTTCCCTATTTTTCTTCCTTTATTTACATTTTCTCGTTTTATTCCTCCATATATCATAGCGCCGCAGTTTATAGTTCTTCTTATCCCCTTTATATAAGACAATATTCATATTTCTTGATTATTTATGCCAAGTTACTTCCCTTCCGATTATATCTCTGCTTATTCTCTTTTTAAGCCTTTTATTTCCTCCCGTGTTATATTTCTTCTTCCTCCCTCTCTTCATGCTATATGATTTCTCTTTTCTTCTTTTTCCCCCCTTCTTGCTCCTTTTCACATCACTCTTCCAATTATTCTGTCGTCTCACATCTGCACCAGGGTGCACTGTATCTATTGAACGCACCCATCAATTACTCCAACTGTCCCCAGCTCGCTCTGTCGGTGATCTCTAGAACTACGTATGCTCTTTGAGAGAGCGGAACGATTTATTGGAATGGAGATGGAACGTGGAAGTGGAGGGGCAAGTGGGTGGGGTAGGATTGGAAAGAGAGGTTGGAGGCAAGAGGACGGTGTAATAAATGCGATTGACAAGAAAGACTCAAGTGGATTCGGTTTAGAGACACAACCTCAAATCTCTTCTGACAGCTTCAATAATAGAAAGAGAAAAAATAATATTTTGATCAATACGGAGCTATAAATGCTCTGCGGGTTTTCAAGAGTTTGCTCAACTAAATCTTCTAGAAAACTGGATGCATAAATTCCTGGATTTAACTCAACGTTCCTGAGACTAAAATGTATTCCTTCCAATCCTCGCTACTCTATTCTGATATTCACGTACATTTTCAAAGGAAATAATCCCCTCTCCAGAAACGATGTGTGGTTTACCTCATCTCCGCGAATATGTACAGAATTCTTCAGAAATAATGTTTGCAATTTCAGGAGAACCGTTTTTTTAATTACAAAGTGCGCCACTTGTACACATTTCATTCAGATATGCAGTACTTCTACATGTTATGTTATCTTTTAAATTATCATTTCCAAGACCAAACAATTACGTAGGGCACTAAATGAAGTAACGCCACTTCTTGTTCCTGTAAGCGTTGTTTATATTATTATTATTTTACGGATCGCGAAATGCGAAATATACTTCTGTTCTTTGTCGACAATTTGTTTTACGTCGCACCGACACTGTATAGGTCTTATGGCGACAATGGGATAGGTCAGGTCTAGAAGTGCGAAGGACGCGACCGTGGCATTTGGCTGATGTGAAAATAGGAAACCACGAAAACCATAATCAAGGCTGCCGACAGTGGGGTACGAACCCACTCTCTCCCGAATGCAAACTGATAGCTAAAATACCCAAGCCCCATGGTCACTAGCTCGGTGGGATATATTTCTACAATGACAGATATCATAATTATTTGTAACTTCTTATGAACCTTCCTTGACGCAATATTCGTACATGTATATATATTGGGTATTCAGCCTGAAGTTTGGTTTGGTCCTCCACAGCTCTGCCAATAGCTGCCATAGATAGCCTAGGCGTCACTGAAGTGGCATACTAGGGAAATGAGGAGTAAGGTAGTTTCCCGTTGCTTTCCTCACCGAGCCAGAAGTTACCATTACTTACCAGTCTGCCAAGCCCCCTGAAGTGCATTCACCAACCGGCTCTATGAGCGATATTTTCACACCATTCATAACATGGGCTCGCTGCATCAGGAATGGTATTACTAGCATACCTCGGTCACCTTCATATTGTCAAAGTCAAGGATGAGGCTAAGAGAAGTCATAAAATCTTATAAAAACCAACAACCCCATGGCGCAAGAGCTCCAAAGAGCGATGCCCTACCAGATGACTGCTGCTCACAGATTACAAGGTGTCGTGTGGTCAGCATGATGGATCCTCTCGGTCGTTATTCTTGGCTTTCTAGACCGGGCCCTCAATCTCACTGTCAAATAGCTTCTCAATTTTTTTTACAACTTCCCCTACGTCGCACAGACACAGATAGGTCTTATGACGACGTTGGGATTGGAAAGGCCTAGGAGTGGGAAGGAATCGGCTGCGGCCTTAATTAAAGTATAGCCCCAGTTATTATTTGCCTGGTGTGAAAATGGAAACAACGGAAAACCATATTCAGAGCTGCCGACATTAGGGCTCGAACCCACTATCTTTCGGATGCAAGCTCGCAGCTGCGAGCCCATAACCGCACGGCTAACTCTCAATTGTAGTCAAGTAGGCTAGGTGGACGTCGAACCAGCCTACAGATTAAGGTAAAAATTCCTGATCTGGCCGGGAATAGAACCTGGGGTCTCCAGGTAAGATGCAGGCACGCCATCCCTACACCACGTGATCAGATAAAATCTTGAAGGAATGAATGTAAAAACAGTAAAAATTATAAAATGAAATAATGACTTCCCCTTTTTTCCTATTTCATTCACTCCGAATGACACTCAGAAAAGACGGCAACATTCAAAACTTTCGTATGAAGTGCTTGTTTTAAGTCATTGTACCTAGATGCATGCATTATCGTCGTGAAGGAAACTCGAATATCTTCTTGAGAAAATATACAATAATGAATAATATATATTAAAACAACGAAAGTTAAATATAATACAGTTCTATTTCTAAAATCATTGAAACTGTACTATTTATTATAAGAAGATTGTACAAAGTAAGACATTACAGACGTGAGGCAGGGTGCGAAGCAACGTAAGCACATAACAATGTACAGGGTTGGGGAATTGCAGTCATTAAGCATCAAATGAATTTACCCTTTCCATCTTCTACCGACCCGATACTCTAGTTTATGAGTGAAAAGAAAAACAATAAAGATTAAGGAAAATGTTTCCAGAGGAATTCCACATTTTCTTAAAAAATGATCATAAAATTAACACACCGCCTCTGCGGTGTAGTGGTTAGTGTGATTTGGTGCCACCTTCGGAAGCCCGGGTTCAATTCCCTGCTCTGCCACGCAATTTGAAAAGTGGTACGAGGGCTGGGACAGGGTCCACTCAGCCTCGGGAGGTCAACTGAATAGAGGGGGAGTTCGATTTCAATCTCAGACATCCTCTAAGTGTTTTTCCGTGGTTTCCCACTTCTTCTACATGTATATGCTGGGATGGTATTCTACCTAACTTACGGCCACGGCCGCTTCCTTTCCACTTCCTTGTCAATCCCTTACGCCCTTCTTATCCCCCTCTCAAAGCTCGTGTTCAACATAGCACGTGAGGCCGGCTGCGCGAGGTACCGGTCCTTCATCTCCGTTTTATGCCCAACCCAAAGTCTCAAAACCCAGGACTCTGCGCTTCAGGTGGTAGAGGTGGGACCCCTCGCTGAGTCCGAGGGACAAACCAACCCTGGATGGTAAACCGCTTAGGAAAAAAAAAGAAAAAAATTAAATTAATACTTAATGAAATTCTCCCTTGTTTTCTTAATCCCAAATATTTTTTTCCAGAAATTACCTATTTCACAGGAATTTCAGACGAATTATAGAAGAGCAGTTGAGAGGTTTCTGGATTTATAAAATGATTTTAAAAATAATTTCTCATTCGTAATTTTCCATATGCAGTGAATTGTTCAAGTGTTTTAAGGCATGTAAATTTGCCGACGCACGAAGTGAGCGCGCTGAACAATCCTAAGACCAGCTGTTCAGTGTGGAGCATTGGCACATGCAATATTGATGTTGTGGATACTAGTTCGATACTCAGTGGCAATGAAACTGTCACAAGGAAGTTTCAATCATAACTGGAATATCTACGAGCATGAAAAGCTATTTAAGCAGATAGCACCATTTCCAGTCAACGGCCTTAAATACGAGAGAGGTGGAAGGCAGCAATCAGACTAACAGTTGTGTTATGCGTGATGTTCGTGAAGTGCCGTGGCCCAGTGAGCACAGATTGAGGTTCACAGTGAGAATGTAGGCAAAAATTAAAATGGCGTATGGCTTTTTGTGCCGGGAGTGTCTGAGAACATGTTCGGCTCGCCAGGTGCAGGTCTTTTGATTTGACACCCGTAAGCGACCTGCGCGTCGTGATGAGGATGAAATGATGATGAAGATAACACATACACCCAACCGCCGTGCCAATGAAATTTATCAATGATGGTTAGAATTCCTGACCCTGCCTGGAATTGAACCCGGGACCCCTGTGACCAAAGGCCAACACGCTAACCATTTAGCCATGGAGCCGGACGGAACATGTCTGGTTCCAGTCCGCTTGGGATACGTTTATTTTAACTGCGCCGGCAGCAACAGCGGGCAAACCAAACAGATTTTAGGATGAACTCCACAACGCTTATTACACACATTAGGTAATTCTACCGGCATTTACGCCATACCAAGGACCTCACATCAGCGATTGGCTAGTTTTTGTCGTTGACCAAGGAATCTAACGGCAACAGAAGCTGGATGGAAATACGACATCCCACAGAGCACAGCGACGCGTTGGATAAGAAGTTTTCGAGAATTGGTAGACGGAAGCGATATACTGGCTCAAGTTCATGGCGTGTGTCGAACCGGGAACAGGACGATTGCTTGATCACTGAGACCCATTCGATCCCATTCATGAACGCCATGCAACTACACCAGGCCGCGCGCTTTCCCGGCAGCTCGAGTTAGGGTCTTGAGACGCCTAAATGAGGTAGGGTTACTAATCCCGGCAGGTGGCTGAGAAATAAAACCTCACTGATGAGGAGGGGGGTGTACCGTCTTGCATTTAACGAGGTCACGGTGCTATGCGATTTGTAGAATGTTGTAGTCTCCGATGCGAGCATGTCTTCCTCGGTGTACAATGAGGTGGTATGCGTGTTTCACCCTTTCGGCTCCTGACACATTCCAGCATACGTGGCCGGGTACTATAGGAATGTTCCACAGAATCGAGCATTGTCTCATCACCGGGCAATATGAGCATTTTATTTAGGGAAAATTAATGGTCCATTCCGTGTGGGTTTTTCATACCGCCAGTGTTTTACAATTTCAATAGGACCTGTCTCCGATCCACACGTCCCGATTACTTTAGGAATGGTTCGCATCGCGAGGTCAGGTCGAGCTTAACGACTGGCCTCTTTGTGGGGTAGACATGAATCCCATCGAGAACGAGTGGGCCGAGGTGAAGAGAGAATTGGTGGAAGGTGACGACAATACGTATGCATCTGGCCTAATCGATTACATGGCCACACGCCTCTTAATGAGAGGACCACCCAACGGTCCTTTCCAGGGCCACAAATAAGTAAGTTGCGTGATTTGCCAGATAAGTCAGTGTAGGAATAAAAATAGTTTATGCTACTGAGGCTTGAACTCTTGATACCAGAGGTGAGCCACAGAACTCACGATTTAGCACGCACGAGTGACATCACATCACGAGTGATATGGTCACTGGACGGAGACATCATTTCCCAGTCGAAGAGTCGTAACAAGCCATGTTCTGCGGCCGTATACGGTTAACGGAATAGAACATAACTCGGAAAGACAATGTTGCACATTCTATTCGCTCACCTGTACGTGTTGCGGGCAAACATACCTTCCAGAGGGTGGTCACTTTCTGTGTCGAAAAATGTACATACATTATTAACACTCAATTTACACTAGGATTTCGACTTTGATTTAGTATGCATTTGATATAGGCCCCTACTGATTCATTTAATATCAATTTGTAGAATATCGGACAACAAGTTTCTTCCAGCGAATTCGATCAGCCGCAAGGTTATCGGCTTCATTCCAGTTTACGTACATACATTCAAGGTCATTTGCAAACGATCGTTTCTAGGTGTTTCGTGATCTTCCTCTTCGCCTGTGTCCACTCAGTGGTACCCAAAAAAAGTGCTGTTTTGGAAAGTTTTTCATTGCTCATACATAGAACATACCCACAAGATTTAATCTTCTAGCGGCAAGCAACGATTTTGTGCAAACTTTGCAGAACACTCCTTTTCAACACTTTACCATTCGTAATAAGGGCGCGATAAATTCGCCTTAAGCACTGTTGATGAAAAACATTGCGTATTTGTACGGATATTACTGACATTTTGAATTCTCACATGCATATATTGCCGTGGGTGAGATAGTAAAAGGTTACACCCGGAGCGTTGTGGATATAATATATTAATGCACACTGACAGCCATATGAATAGCATTCGCTGAAAGACTGCAGAAGCTTTCCCTTTCTGCTACTGATATTTGCCATTATTGTAAATAAGGCTACCGAGTTATGAAATTCAATTAAGGTAATTCGGTCGGATAAATTTCAACTCTTCATACGCATCGTATTCGTCATTTCAGTATTTATTCGCTGCCTTATAAATTTATTAGTTGCTTTACGTCGCACCGACACAGATAGGTCTTATGGCGACGATAGGACAGGGAAAGCCTAGGAATGGGAAGGAAGCGGCCGTGGCCTTAATTAAGGTACAGCCCCAGCACTTGCCTGGTGTGAAAGTGAGAAACCACGGAAAACCAACTTCAGGGCTGCCGACAGTGGGATTCGAACCCACTATCTACGGGATGCAAGCTCACAGCCGCGTTCCCCTGATTGCAAGTCCAACTCGCCCGGTGGTCTGTAAGTCTGTAGTTTATCGCACATAACTTGGCTAATCTTTCCTGTCTGAACTCCCTTGGTCAACGCTTGTTCTCCTCCGACCCCGACGGTATTAGGCTTGCGAGGCCAAGGTTGTCTTTCATTTTCACGTCCCCCATGGTCGTTCCTTTTTTATTGCTAAAACCTTCATCCTTCAAGAGCCCTTTTCCATTTTTTCCCTAATTAGTGTCAATAGAGGACGGTTGCCACACCGTTCTCCTTAAACTAATAATCAGCACCACCATCACCAACTCCCAAACGTGTTGCGTTGCCCTCAGACTAGAATTTAGTGGTCAAAATTAGAAAATTTTAGGCGCCTACAGATAATTTTCGCGTCGCTATGGTGACCAATAACCTGCGGTTTTTTCCCAGCACGGATAATCAATACTTTTCATCGAGTAGTAATGTTCGATTTCATGGCTAAATGGTTAGCATGCTGGTTCAAGGAACACCAGGTTCGATTCCAAGTCTGGTCATAAGTTAATTCCTATGGCTTGGAGGCTGGGTGTTTGTCCCGTATTCAGCATTAGATTTAATCGTCAATTCGGCCCCGTCCTCGCAGACGCGCGGGTTCCCTATATGGCGTCAACTCGAAAGACCTACACCAGCCCTCTGTGCAGGCCACACACCATTATTATTATTATTATTATTATTATTATTATTATTATTATTATTATTATTATTATTGTTGTTGTTGTTGTCCGATTCGCTGGATGAATGGTCAGCGTACTGACCTTCGGTTCAGAGGGTCCTGGGTTCGATTCCCGGCCGGGTCGAGGATTTTAACCTTCATTGGTTAATTCCAATGGCCCGGGGGCTGGGTGTTTGTACTGTCCCCAACATCCCTGCAACTCACACACCACACATAACACTATCCTCCACCACAATAACACGCAGTTACCTAGATATGGCAGATGCCGCCCACCCTCATCGGAGGGTCTGCCTTACAAGGGCAGCACTCAGCTAGAAATAGCCACACGAAATTATTATTATTATTATTATTATTATTATTATTATTATTATTATTATTATTATTATTATTATTATTATTATTATTATTATTGTTACGGAGTTTTTCCGTGGTAGGTAGAGGTGAAAGAAGGTGCGGGTGTGAATAGGTCTCCAGCTACGAAAGCAAAATTAATTTAAAATTTAACAAGGTTATATTTTCTTTTCAAAAACAAGAAATAACAAGCATGGCAGGTACAAAGTAGCAAGTCAAAAAGGGTACTTACAATATTTACAGGAATTGGGCTTCGCGCCCTGATTTTACACAGCTTGGGCAATCGGCTCAGTTTTACCCCAAACACGAGTTTTAACAGAGGGGCAGAAAACCCCATTCATACCTAGGAGCCCTTGCTCCAAATTACACAGAAAATCCTCCACGAGGCATACAACCCTTAATTTTCAAAAGAGCCACTCGCTCTCAAAATTTAAGCCTCTCCCAGGCCACACCAAACTCCACCTTCAAGTTGTCCTCACTGGACATAGACACAGGGGTACAATACCCAACCTACTGAGGTCTATTAAATGAAAAGGGGCAATTACATGACCTCTAAAATAACAATTTGAGAGGAGGCAATCTGCACTCCTAATACACTTGTTTTTAAAAAAACCTAATCTGGCTCTAGGCCACTAATGCAAGGGCTAATCCCATACTACCGAGGTGACTTTAGAAAAGAGCAATTTGTTTTACATTAACGAAGAATAGGTTGAGAAAATAAGTTCACCTCAAAACAATAAGAGTGGGAGCTCGAGAGGGTTAGCACTCTCTATCCCAATATGCAGCCTAAAAGAGAATAGAAGAAAAGATCGTTACATTTTAGGAAAAGGTTACATGAAGGAACGCTTCGCACCCGCCCCGAGAGTTAAACTGCTGAGCTAGCCAAGAAAGAATTTATTAATCGGCCATTACCTTATTGCTGACCGCTGCCGAGGAAAGAGGCGCTTCCCGCCTCCTGCTATGTACTTTATACACTGAAAGATGGAACAGAAGTGGCCCGGAGACCCTAAAATCAGCAGTTTAAATCCTCTCGCGGAAGTTTCTAGGCGTTAGGGGAATGAAAACACCCGCCCACAATTACTTTATTGGCTAGGGTACAGAAACATATCCAAGATGGGGGAAGATACATCGGATTGGTCGGAAATTACTAAAAGAAATTCGGGATTGGATAAATCTAAAACAAGGGGGAAAAGAGGGGTATACAGCCAACTTAAACAATAACAGAAAGAAATTTAGCAAGAAACAAACATTTGAAATAAAAATTTCTCCAACAAAATAGTTCTTTGACTCCGCACTAGGGTGCACTATTGTTGATCTTCAGTAGTGTCCTCTAGAAGAGAAAGATCACACTTCTTACTTCAAGCGAAACAAAAACACATCAAAAATGACACAGTTCAAAAACTCAAAATTTTCCACGTGGTGACATCTTCTGAGAAGGTAAAGAATTAATAGCGTAGATAAAGTTCAGACTTCCTCCAGCAGAGGAGTTTCAACTGGCGCACATTTTAAATTAGCGGAGTGGAGGTGTACCTCCCGGTACAGACCTCCCCCCCCAAAAGTTCCTCCCGGGGTGACACATGAAATTGTTTGAAAACAAGGTCCAAGTTTTGATGTAGATATGGAGATTAATTGCCAAAAAAAAATTATAAGATTTTCTTAATTTGGTTTGATTTAGTTTCAAAATTTTGTTGTTGCAGATGAAGTAAAGTTTTTAAGTTTGTAGAAGTAGAATTCCGAAGATAGACTTTTAATACTTAAAAGTGATGAAACATTTTGCAATGTCCACCAAATATTGCTGTTGAATTCCCGAGTGTAGTCATTGCTTATCGTAACTGTCCATGTAGTTGATGTTGATGAAGTTGGATGGCCAGACCGGCCGTTGCAGCTTGCGTCCAAAGGAGGCCGCTCGGACCCCTCAAGTACCCTGAGATACCGCTCGCCCGCACTATGAGGGGAGCAGTGGTGTTGAAACACGCCGCGCCCGCGGTGAAGGAATACAGGCTGCGGGCAAGTAGCAGGACGTGCGCCGCACATCAGCCTAGGACGGGAGGAGAGCTCCGGCTCGCCGTGCACATGTCGTCCTCGCTGGGGCCGAGGGGGCCCGTCCTCGAACCCAGCCGCGGCACAGCGCCGCGCGGCTGCGGGGGCACTGAAACATTTAAGCTAGGCGGCAGAATTGTGTTGGACCATCATGTTTCTTTTGAGGGCACAGGCATGTTGAGAGATTGAGGGGCCAGCGGCGTGCAGATATCCATGGCATTTCATCTAAGCCAGCCACTGTGTGTAGTGGAGCAGGAGACTGGAGCGTGGTAATGGCCGTGGCAAGGACAGGATGGCAGTTTAACAAATCGGGGGAGGTTTTACAGAAATGCTTACATATAAAATAAAATAGAAGGAGCAGAATGCCTTAAGAGTGGAACTCAAAAAAAAAAAAAAAAAACCTTCATATTCCTATCAAATTATATGAAGCAAGTTGACACAAAATTTACACCGGTTTCACCTGGGACAGGTGAACCCTAAATATCCTCTCGGTGGCTGGATTGCTTACTAACAATGTAACCGGTGTAAGAAAATCGAGAATGATGCATGGCCCATGAAATCTGGGGGCAAGCTTGCCCGCGGGAACAAAATTCTTGACCATCACCTGGTCACCTACCTGCAAAGTGGTGGGTCTCCGTCCACGATCATACTTTTCTCTAACCTTTTCATGAGATACCTTAAGATTGGCTTTAGCCTTCTTCCAAAGATCTTTAATATTATCCGGATCTATTGTCTCGGGTAGAATGTCACTCAGAGACCAAAGGTTAGAGAGCGGCGTGTTGGGAACAAACTTGAACATCAAGGAAGCTGGAGTGAACTTATGAGATTCATGAACCGCCGAATTCAAAGCAAAAGCTAACCAATGCAGGGACGTGTCCCACCTGGAATGATCTTCATGATGATAGGCAATAAGTGCGGACCTGAGATTACGATTAACCCGTTCAGCCAGAGATGGTTGAGGGTAATAAGCAGAAGTAGTTACATGAGAGATGGATAAGTCAAAACAGAATTTACGAAATAAGTTAGATGTAAAAGCCTTCGCATTATCAGATACAATATATTGGCACGGACCAAAAGAAGCAAAAATAGAATTTAAGCAAGTAATGGTAGACTGAGCGGTAGCCAGCTTAGTCGGAAATAACCAAGAAAATCTGGTAAAACCATATACACACACAAGAATGAACTTGTTGGCATTACCCTTTGACTGGGGGAATGGTCCTACATAATCAATATACAGGCGTTCCATGGGGCGCGACGCTTGCTGAGAAGACAAGAGGCCTACCTTGGTGGACATGGTCGGTTTACTAAGCAAACAGGATTTACAAGCCTTTACTAGTTCACGGATTTCACCGTCCATACCTTTCCAGATGAACATTTCACGAATCTTTTCACGAGTTTTAAAGATACCAAGATGCCCTCCTAATGGGGTCTCATGATAATACTTGAAGATCATAGGTACAAGAACCGCTGGAACAACAACTTTCATCACCTTATCATGCCTCGAAGGGCAACATAGAACACCATTCCTCAGAACATAAGGGACAACATGTTCCCCAGAAGAAAGGGTTTCCATTATCGGAGCCAGCGTCGGATCTTCACGTTGGTATTTCTCGATATCCCTAAAGAGCATGGGAGCATCTGTTAGGATGGCATTAACCTTAGATAGTATGGACTCGGAAGGTGATGAACTGTCGACCGGTTCGTGGGTCTCGACGTCGTTAGAAAACATACGGCTGAGTCCATCAGCAACAACATTTTCGGTACCTCTGATATGTCTAACATCAAACTGGAAGGCGGAAATACGAATGGCCCAGCGGGCTATACGACCAGTACGACGCGGCCTACCTAAGACCCAGCTTAAGGCTTGATTATCTGTCTCCAGGTCGAATTTGACATGTTCCAGATAGAGACGGAACTTCTCTAAGGCGAATAAGACTGCCAAACCTTCGAGCTCATAAATGGAATACTTGGCTTCTTGAGCCGACAATGTCCTAGACGCATAGGCGATGGGGCGCCTCCCTAGTTCAGTCTCTTGAAGAAGGACTGCAGCTACCGCTGACGACGATGCGTCGGTTTGGACAATGAATTTCTTCGAGAAATCAGGCATAGCAAGTACAGGGGCATTACAAAGAGCTAATTTAAGGTCTTCAAAAGCGGCTTGTTGAGAAGGTCCCCACTCGAATTTGATGCCTTTCCTACGAAGAAGGTTTAAGGGCGCCGCTCTATTAGCGAAGTTAGGAATAAACTTCCTGAAGAAATTCACCATACCAATAAACCTGGCGATGCCTTTAATGTCCTTGGGAGGTTTAAAATCACGGATGGCCTGTGTTCTAGAATGATCGACTGCTACACCATCCGGTGACACAATATGCCCTAGGAAAGACATAGAGGGCTTAGCAAAGGCAACCTTGGACAACTTAACAGTTAACCCAGCCTTACGAAGGCGATCGAGAACTTCTCGCAGATGATCTAGATGTTCTTCAAAAGTCTCTGAAAATACGACGACATCGTCCAAGTAGTGATATAAGTACTCAAATTTGATGTCGGAGAAGACCCTATCTAGTAGCCTAGTGAGTACAGCTGCTCCCGTGGGGAGCCCGAAAGGCACGCGGTTGTATTCGTATAAATTCCAGTCCGTGGCAAACGCTGTAAGATGTTTAGACTCTTCGGCAAGGGGAATTTGATTATAGGCCTGATTCAAGTCCAAGATAGTAAAGAACTTGGCCTTACGAAACCATGAAAAACAAGAATGAAGGTCGGGAAGGGGCACAGATTGTAACACCACCTTCCGATTGAGAGCCCTGTAATCAATGACAGGCCTGAAGCCCCCTTGGGGTTTCGGGACTAAAAAAATAGGCGAAGAATACGCTGACTTAGAGGGCCTAATAATACCGTCCTTCAACATCTGATCGATGATTTCTTTTAGAGCCTTCATTTTAGGTGGAGATAGCCTATAAGGTGGAAAACGGACAGGAATCGAATCCGTGACCTCAATTTTGTATTCAATAAGGTCAGTAACACCAAGAGTATCAGAGAACACCTCGGGAAATGACTGACACAATTTGCGAATACTATCAGCCTGCTCCTCAGGTAGATGCCTAAGGTCTAACAACATCTCATCCTGGGTAGGCGAAATAGAAGAACATGATGCAGAATTACACTTTAATAGAGGGATATTACAATTAGAGGCAAATTTGAAAGTGCAAGACCTACTCTGAAGATCGAGCACAAGACCAGTGTGAGAAATAAAGTCAGCTCCCAATATAATGGGGCAAGACAAGTGCTTGGCCACAAACAATTTAACTTTCCATGTGAATTTAAAAATACGAATTTTGACATATAAGGAACCGAGAATTTCTAATGGATAGGAATTAGCCGAAACGTATTGGATCGCCGACAAACAATAGTTAGGAAGTTTACAAACAGATTTCAATTTTGAATACCAATCAGCCGAAATAATAGAACAAACACTACCTGAATCTAAGAGAGCTGTTATATGCTCGTTATTTAACTCAATTTTGAGAAAGGGGACCGGTGCGGGGGTATCCGCCGCAATCCTAAGACACTCTTTGGGACCTTCAAAAGATGAATTTGAAAATTGCTCGTTCCCTGAATTTACAACCTGTTTACCAGGGGCTGAGTCTCGGGAAGATGGATTAGTCGACTCAGCCGAAGCCACTAGTCACTTTTTATTATTGGCATAGGTGGAATTTGCACCAGAAGTTGAGCAGGAGGGGGTGCTATTCGAATTGTGACAATTCTTGGCGATATGTGAGAAAGCCCCACATTTAAAACAGCCTTGTGATGACCCGGCTCCATTCCTTGTCCCACTTGACTTGATCAGTGGACACTTGTTGCGCAGATGGTCAGGCGACCCGCAAGCATAACATTTACGGGGATTGACTGGTCGGCGAGGTGGAGGCCGAGTATTACTAAAGGAAGGCGGGGGTTCTTTCGCGACACGCAAAGAATCGGCGTATCTAACTCCTTCCGCTGAGACGGCCAATGCTTCAAGTTCAGAGAAAGTTTGCGGGCACGCCGCGAAACACAAATATGACCTGTAGGATGGTGAAATCCCTTCCACAATAGCTTGTACAATCTGATCCTCAGGGAAATGAAGAGCAAACACCCTAGTATAAAACTTAATGTCCTGTATGAAATCAGCCAAGTTTTCATCCAAGCGTTGTACACGGTAATAGTACTTCTGAATAAGGGAGGACCTGGCCCTAGCCGGGATGAAGTTAGCTAGCAAATGGGCATGGAAATCCTCAATAGATGATTGCTCAGCAATGGCTCTTACGATTTTATCTGAGAGAATACCAATAGCATACGGATAGATAATTTGCAAAATTTGACATGGAGAAAGAGAAAACACAAGGGCATGATCCTGAAATTCAACTAGAAATCTTAAAAAAGAAATTACATCACTGGTGGTATTAACGGAAAACTTAGAGATACCTCTGAGCAACATTGCCAATGGATGAGGCAAGCTGCTAAACCCTGGTGACATAGTAGGTAAAGGTTTCAATGGCAAGGAAGTTAATTCAGAACGGATGTTACTCAATGATGCACGACGTTCAGATTCGTTGTCCAATGGGGCAGGGATAGTTTGAGCAGCAACGGTTATCCTATTAACTTCTCCCTTGGGAGGCGCTTCCTCACTACCTGCATTCACTGTGGTGGGTAGATCGCTTTTGGGAGGAACCTCCCCTGTTAACAATTGAGTGACCTTGCTAGATAATTCAGACATATTTTCAAGCAGCGTACTAGCTTCCTTCTTCTGAACGTCATTCAACTTTAGAGACAACAGATCGTTAACCCTATTCGAAAAATGATATAGCCTAGCTTGCACACGCTTAATTTGATTAGGAGAAGGATCATTTTCATCAAAAAAACTAACTACAGAAGCTAGCCCAGTAATATTCTCCGTGATCGTGGAAAGAGAGTCGTCAATTTCTTTCTCTCCCAAATTGGGGATGGAAATGGGCATATCTAGGGACTCTCTAAGCTTGTTTGTGTCTACTGCAACCGTGCCTCCAGATTGTACATTTCTAATAGTCAATTCATAGATCAACTCCTCCTTGCGCAAATAGTTAAGATGGAGAACATCGCGAGGGCCGGGCATGATGACAGAACAATTTTGAAAAACTCAAAAAATTCCAGCAACTGGGAAAATAGATAGAGTTCGGAACAAACAATGTTTAGCCGTCAAAAGTGGCTAAATTGAGACCCCTTCAACCACGCTCTGCTACCACTTGTTACGGAATTTTCCGTGGTAGGTAGAGGTGAAAGAAGGTGCGGGTGTGAATAGGTCTCCAGCTACGAAAGCAAAATTAATTTAAAATTTAACAAGGTTATATTTTCTTTTCAAAAACAAGAAATAACAAGCATGGCAGGTACAAAGTAGCAAGTCAAAAAGGGTAGTTACAATATTTACAGGAATTGGGCTTCGCGCCCTGATTTTACACAGCTTGGGCAATCGGCTCAGTTTTACCCCAAACACGAGTTTTAACAGAGGGGCAGAAAACCCCATTCATACCTAGGAGCCCTTGCTCCAAATTACACAGAAAATCCTCCACGAGGCATACAACCCTTAATTTTCAAAAGAGCCACTCGCTCTCAAAATTTAAGCCTCTCCCAGGCCACACCAAACTCCACCTTCAAGTTGTCCTCACTGGACATAGACACAGGGGTACAATACCCAACCTACTGAGGTCTATTAAATGAAAAGGGGCAATTACATGACCTCTAAAATAACAATTTGAGAGGAGGCAATCTGCACTCCTAATACACTTGTTTTTAAAAAAACCTAATCTGGCTCTAGGCCACTAATGCAAGGGCTAATCCCATACTACCGAGGTGACTTTAGAAAAGAGCAATTTGTTTTACATTAACGAAGAATAGGTTGAGAAAATAAGTTCACCTCAAAACAATAAGAGTGGGAGCTCGAGAGGGTTAGCACTCTCTATCCCAGAAGGTAGCTTAAAAGAGAATAGAAGAAAGATTGTTACATTTTAGGAAAAGGTTACATGGTGGAACGCTTCGCACCCGCCCCGAGAGTTAAACTGCTGAGCTAGCAAAGAAAGAATTTATTAATCGGCCATTACCTTATTGATGACCGCTGCCGAGGAAAGAGGCGCTTCCCGCCTCCTGCTATGTACTTTATACACTGAAAGATGGAACAGAAGTGGCCCGGAGACCCTAAAATCAGCAGTTTAAATCCTCTCGCGGAAGTTTCTAGGCGTTAGGGGAATGAAAACACCCGCCCACAATTACTTTATTGGCTAGGGTACAGAAACATATCCAAGATGGGGGAAGATACATCGGATTGGTCGGAAATTACTAAAAGAAATTCGGGATTGGATACATCTAAAACAAGGGGGAAAAGAGGGGTATACAGCCAACTTAAACAATAACAGAAAGAAATTTAGCAAGAAACAAACATTTGAAATAAAAATTTCTCCAACAAAATAGTTCTTTGACTCCGCACTAGGGTGCACTATTGTTGATCTTCAGTAGTGTCCTCTAGAAGAGAAAGATCACACTTCTTACTTCAAGCGAAACAAAAACACATCAAAAATGACACAGTTCAAAAACTCAAAATTTTCCACGTGGTGACATCTTCTGAGAAGGTAAAGAATTAATAGCGTAGATAAAGTTCAGACTTCCTCCAGCAGAGGAGTTTCAACTGGCGCACATTTTAAATTAGCGGAGTGGAGGTGTACCTCCCGGTACAATTATTATTATTATTATCGAATTATAATAATATCTTGCTTGTGATTTAACGTCGCACACATCGAAGATTTTTGCCGACGCAAAGATAGGACAGGGTTAGGGTTGGAAAAGAAGCGACCGTGGACTTAATTAAGGTACAGCTCCAATGTTTTCCTTGTGTGCCAATGGGAAAGGACAGGAAATAATGTTCATGGCTGTCGGCGGTAGGATTCGAACCCACTATCTCCCGAACCCAAGCTCACAGATATTTGACTCTAACCGCACGACCAACTCACTCGGTGAATGCTTATCATAAAATTACACTGCTGTATATAATATGTCGTATTCTGTGTTTTAATATAACTTTATTACACTAATCGAAATATATTTTATCGGCGCATTAAAACTGAATGACACGAATTACAGGATTAATACTATTCAGATCCTCTGTTGAACGCGAAATCACTGCTCAGTGTGCATCCTATACGCTACAGAGACAATATAGGTTAGTGAATACTGGCAGACCTCGTTACCAAATCCTGGTTTTGCAGATTCCCTTGATCAGTATTCTCTTAGAACTGCTCTCAGTTACCGAGATAAGAGAGAATATACGTTTGATCGTCTGCGATCTGTCCTCGACATTAGCATTGCTTTACAATAGCTAGTATACGATTAACCTACCTGCACTTTCACATCAATTTGGACACATACCTTCAGAGATCGGGCGAGTTGGCCGTGTGGTTAACAGCGCGCAGCTGTGAGCTTGCATCCGGGAGATAATGGGTTCGAACCCCACTGTGGGCAGCCCCGAAGGTGGTTTTCGGTGGTTTACCACTTTTACACCAGGCGAATGCTGAGGCTGTGCCTTATTTAAGGCCACGGCCGATTCCTTCCCAATCCTAGGCCTTTCTTATCCCATCGTCACCATAAAACCTATCTGTGTCGGTGCGACGTAAAGCAAGTTGCTATCTTTAGAGAAATAAGAAAAGAAAGTTGACAGTGGGAGTTGGTTACTCAGCACGCGTCATGTAGCTGTATAGGCCTACTAGCATTCGAAGGTGGTGAATTCGAAAGCCGCCGTTGTAAACCATGGATATGATAGACTATTTTTTTCCAATTTTTAACAAGGAAAAATCCAAGAAAGTACCTTAATGAAGGGCTCGGGCACTTCCTTCTTATTCCTGGCCCTTTACCATTCCATCGTACGAAAAACGTAAAACAATTAGAAAGAAAGAGTTTAAAGTATAATATTCTTTCTAAACAGTTGATAGTTGAAAGTTAATTGCCACGATGTATGTCAGAACCTAATTTCAGAATGTTTTAGTTACTCCTTCTTCACGCAATTCATCGTTGCTAGACACGGAATTTGTAAGGAGCAATAATGAGGAGTAAAATTTAAATATTAAATTACGTAAAAACAAAATAGTCCGCCTCTGTGATGTAGTGGTTAGCGAGATTAGTTGCTACCCCCGGAGGCTCGAGTTCGATTCTCGGCTCTGCCACGAAATTTGAAAAGTGGTACGAAGGCTGGAACGTGATCCATTCAGCCTTGGAAGGACAACTGAGTAGAGGTGGGCTCGATTCCGAACTCAGCCATCCTGGAAGTATTTTTTCCGTGGTTTCTCACTTCTCTTCCAGGCAAATGACGGGATGGTACCTAAATTAAGACTACGGCCACTTCCCTCCCTCTTCCTTGTCTATCACTTCCAAACTTCCCATCCCACCACAAGGCCCCTGTTCAGCATAGCAGGTGAGGCCGCTTGGGCGGGGTACTGGTACTCCTTCTCAGTTTTATCCCCCGACCCAAAGCCTCACGCTTCAGGACACCGCCTGCTCTCTCGTAGGCATCTCTACAACATGGAACTACGATCCAGCATCGGTAGATCTTGAAGTTCTGGACGATCTTGATGCGGGATCACCTCACTCGCTATTGGCTTTGCACGAGTTTCCACTTTTATAGAGTCCCCCGAACCAGAATCGACGCGTTCACTATATTCCGAACACGGTTAGCACTTGTATTAGCTGTTTAACACTGAGTTTAGCTCAACTGTCACCTGAAATCGAACACTTATTTGAAGAAAAATGTGTAACTGAAATTAGGAGTGAACTCCTGGTTTCTTGCCACTTAAGTAAAATAATACAGGGTAAGAATATCGTCGAACAGGTGGTGACTTACATATAATTTACAAAGTTTATTCCAGCTACTCAATACTGAACAATAATTGCAATGTCTATAAATATATTACAATATGTTCTCAATGGACTAGTTTCGACCCTATATGGGTCATCATCAGCCTAACTAAGATACACTTATGGATTTGCCGAAGTCCTAAGACAGAATTACATTGTGGAAATAAAATTTGAAAGAACGAACTGTGTATGTGATGCGATATACAATGGCTGATTGATGAACTGTTAAAGCTAAAATAATGTTGTACTTATCATTGACAAATATTTTTTAATTTTTTTGTTCACATTGCGCGCAAGGTGAGTACTCGTTGTTTTCTCCCTTTGTTTTTCGCCATTTCTGTCCTTTAAAATATCTCGCGTTAATTCTAACTTTTTCATCATCAGGTTCTATTTGTTCCAACTTGGATTGGGAATTTTCCTCACACTACAGCAAGAACCCATTATATTATGTCGCATGGTTTTATCAACATTTCGTTTCTGTATCAGAAATATTGGACCTCAAGCAAGACAAACACCCTCTGCGCCAATGTTCAACTTTCAATTCTCTACCTGAAGATGCACTCGGAATTTTAGAACTCAATAGAAGCATCTGGACTTTGCATTCAACCGGCATATTACGTTTTAAAGTGCAATTTTAGAATATTCACTAACAAGGGCATATTTAATCATCATTGTAATAATTGTATGATAGCTATTCTTACAGTCTAATTGTAATTGACGTAAATCCTAAAGAAAATGTATTTGTCACTGATGAGTACAACATTATTTTATCTATAACAGTTCATCAATCCACCACTGTATATGTACATTATCGCATCACATACACAATTCATTATTTTAAATTTTATTTCCACAAGTAATTCTGTCTTAGGAGTTCGGCAAATCCATAAGTGTATCTTAGTTAGGCTGATGATGACCCGTATAGGGTCGAAACTAGTCCCTTAATAACATATTGTAATGTATTTATAGACGTTGCAATTATTGTACAGTATTGAGTAGGTGGAATAAACTTTGTAAATTATATGTAATCTTAATTCGATACGGAACCAATAACGAAATTTATAACCTTAAAAGTGGTGACTTGCCACACAAAAGGAATAAAATTGTGAAGAGTTTATTTTTTTACACGAACACTATTACTTTTTATATAGGAGTTTATCCGTGAAAACATGTACAGCTTTTAAACACTGAAGAATTTTTATAAAGTTGTAGGAAATGTTCTACGACATAGTTCTAGAAGTAATGAAAACTCTTCGGAAGTCTACGATCTATAATGTTACTTGTCGTATAATCACAAGTATTCACACGTAGAATTGGAAAGTTATATCCTTAAAGTTTGCACTGGATTAAAGAAATAATAGTTATTTCTTGTGAAAAGTTTAAGTTATTTGCGTAGGCAAAAATACCAAATCACATTTCCCAGTAGTAATGGAATATTTAGAGTTCCCGCTCACACTCACGAGATTCTAAGTACCATTTCCAGTTCGCACTCATGGTATTCTAAGTTCCACACGATGAGAATTCATGTCCAGTTGCTGTAGCACTCCGTCCTAAGATAAACCAATGTCCAGGTTTGGATAAGGTACTTGGATATTCTTATTTTTTTCTTTTTCCAAATGACCCTAGTTGGGATTACGCTTGTTCAACCGCTGGGCTTCGATCTTTGCCTAATACTGTCGCATTTTCTTGCGGGTAGCTCATTTCGTCTGACCAAGGGTACCTTTCTTCTTCACGAGAATTTTTCTGAAAAACACGGATGTTTTCCAGGATCTGTCTCACAGCCCATATGTTTTCTAAGTGTCAGCGTTAGTTCTTGTACTTCGTTTTCAGTCCCAGTCAGCTGGATGGTACGAATTTTGTTGTTCGTCAGAAAGCGAACAGACAGTTGGTAAATTTATCGGGAGACGATCTTACCGCATGACAACACAAAGCTACTGTACTTTTTCAGCCACAGTCAGACAGCCTCTCTATCTCATAGTACAGCTCTGTATTTTGAAGTGTCCGGTATTCCCCATTTTCCAATACCAGTTCTAGGATCTTTCCGAAAATTCTTCACTCTAACTTCCAGTTTTTCAGTCAAATCCATTCTGTTTTGTGATAGACACTTCAAGGCTTCCAGGCGGATGACTATTGGGTAGTATTTCGACTTCATATTCAATGACAGAAATCGTATGTTTTACGTATTTTGAGTCGGTTGACAGACCACTTCCAGCTTGTTAGCTCTGACATAGAGGGGGCTGCTTTCTCGGAAATGTCGGGTTCAATCCATTCGCCAAAGTAATTAAATCTCGCCAATAGCGTAATTGTACTCTGTTGTAGTACTTTGTTATTATTTTTTATTTTATTACTAAAACGAACAATGATATTCTTACACTCTAGAAAGGCAAATCAAGACAATATCGGTACAGAACCTTGGAGGACTGGAACGTAAAAGCTTCCACTATCTGTTATCTCTGCAATTTATGAGATAGAGTGATCAGTTCTATACTCACCAGAGAGTTTGTTTACATAAATTAATCTCACAATCATTTCTGGTGTTAGCTGTATGAACCTGAATCGAGAAGAATAAGTCTCACTTCTTACAATTTGTTCCCCCCAAATGTACTTGTGACAGCCGAATACAGTTGAATGAGTCAAATGACACCATGCTAAATGTTGCAGAGAATGCCAAATTTATTTTAAATTCACAAATGTGAAACATACTTTGCATAACACCTAATGGAATCCTGATAAATATATAGTTGTGTAAATTACGTAAAACTGATGGAAAACCACTGAACGAATTTCCATGGCTCAGTGTTTATAAAAGAAAGTCTTACCGAGTATATGGCTGCGCGGTTTGAGCCACGTAGCTATCAGCTTGCATTGGGGAGATAGTGGTTTCGAACATCACTGTCGGTAGCCCTGAAGGTGGTTTTCCGTGGTTTCCTATTTTCACATCTGTCAAATACTGGGACTGTAACTTAATAATTAAGACTGCGGTCGCTTCCTTCCTACCCCATCGTTGCCATAAGACTTATTTGTTTCGGTGCGATGTAAAGCAAATTGTAAAAAAAGAAAGCCATGATTTCCAGCATGAGCACAAAAATCACATGTATTTTAAAATGTCGAGTATTTATTTGGAAATACAAATTTTTGCATTGTGTCCCACGTGGGTGGAAAAATGTTCGTAAAGCTTTAAATCCTGACTTTAAGCAATTTATTTTAAAGTGATTGGCTAGAAGAGGTCCTGAGACGGTTGAGAGGGTGGGAAGAAATTCTGGCACTTGGCGAGCCTGGCCATCTGGAAGAAAGTAGGGACGAAAGTTGGCTTTTGAGGTAGTTGGGGGAGAGAAAGTATCACTTGGCCCTTGGTGGGACCAACCTGACCGGTCATTTCTGTTTCCTTTGACATTCCTGCATATTCACATGGGCTTTGAAATCATAAGTAGCTGAGGGCACGAGCGTTTGTCCAAACGAGGGCATGAGTTTTGAAATGCACAGCAGCGCCTGAATTATAAATATGCACGTGCTCACTGGACGTATCGAACGTTACTACTGCATACCTGACGGCATTTGTTGGATGAAAGCATTGTACCAGAGAAAGCTCAGCTTTAATGAGCATAATACGGGCAAATCAAAGATTTACATTTTGCTCAAGGGGAGTTTAGTGACCGCTGGTCCCATAATAATCTCATTAACTACGACCTAAAGAAAATAACAGGCAAATCTTCGCTTAACGAAGATCGATAAAACGATAAACCCACATTTTTTTTTTACTTCCAGCACATTTCCTCTCTTAAATACTGACTTTAAACATTACTTGTTATTCATTATAAAATAGGAGCAATTTCAGAATCATTTCATCATCATATGTACATTGAGCTTACGTAGTTCTTCTTTACCGGGCGAGTTGGCCATGCGGTTAGAGGCGCGCGGCTGTGAGTTTGTATCCTGGAGATAGTGGGTTCGAATCCCACTGTCAGCAGCCCTGTAGATGGTTATCCGCGGTTTCCCATTTTCACACCAGGCAAATGCTGGGGCTGTACCTTCATTAAGGCCACGCCCGCTTCCATCCAACTCCTAGGCCTATCCAATCGTCGCCATAAGACTTATCTGTGTCGGTGCGACGTAAAGCCATTAGCAAAGGCGTAGTTCTTGGACAGTGACTGCCCGGCCTCTCTTGGCCAACTCTTGTTGTTTTCCGACCCGGGAGGTATTCAATTTGTGAGGCATAGGGAGTATTTTCTTTTCACGCTCTTCTTGGCCCTTACCTTTCCTTCGTCCTTACCTTTAATTTTCTAAGTTGTTACGAGCTCAACTTCGCCTACCTTATGGCTGCTTCTCCGTCTTGATTTAGTGCACACTATATTGCGCTGCTCTATGAACCTTCTGCTTGCTATGCTGTCTCACCACTGCTTCATCTGCTACACCGCCACGCGCAATCTCCGTGACGTCACCTAGTTCTAGTGTGTTCTCGAGCTCGCTTCGCTCCGTGTATATATACTCACCGCTTTCTCGTGTCCGGCGATCAGGTGTGACTTGGTGTTGTAATCGGCAGTGGGAGCTCAAGCCCTGCACCGGCTGGTCCGAGTGCATTTGGACTTTACTTGGTTCTCCGTTACGTGTTGGGTGAGCAGACTCTTACTGTAATTATTTACCATTCATTTTAATTTCGCCCTCTCATTCATCATATGGGCTTGAATAACGCTTCGATATTGAACTATCGTCCCTTCAGGACACAGCGAAAATTCACGGTGCCAAATTATTGACTTTGACTTTATGATGGAAATATGAAGGAGGAAGCGTGCTGGGCTTCAAGTTTTGAACAGTTGTACTGGAACCTTTTCTCTCGTTTGGAGCGGACATCGTACCCTGGTCAATCCCCTTTCCCTGGTTGAATCTCTTTCCCAATTTTTCCTTCTTTTGGTCTACCTTTCGTACCTCTAGTAACTTATTAATAAATTTGTAGCTTGGTGCTCTGCTAAATTTTTACACTTCATCTGGCGTGTGCCTTTGGATTATTCTGGTGTCTACTTGCTTTTAAAAGAAAAAAGGTGTGCCTTAGTTTTAGGGGGATAGCCTGTTCTTTTATCACGTGCCTTTGTGAGCACTGGAAAAATTCCTTTTAACTAATGTTAATTTTCTTGTTCCTGTTTCCATAATTCCTTGCTACTTTTGTGGCATTCGCGTGAACATTGGTACAAAAATTTATTCTGGTTTCGTGCTTGGCGCCCCTCCCCAAGCTCTATTGTGGTTGGGTGATTACCCCTTTAAGATACGTACACACAAAAAAAAAGAGGAGAGAAAACCTGTTGATAATTTGTACAATTTCCCACTTTAATGGTGTATCAAATGGTCGAAGTTCTCATTCTTATAGTGTAAACAATTGTTATCTCTTGGAGTTGTTTTAATATATGTGTTCATTTTTTGAAACCTGTGCTTGTGGGAGTTTTCTTGGGTGTTCTCCCCCCCCCCACTTTTCCACGTGTCCCTACCGCGATAGTTCCTCTGGGGAAAGGCCCCATAATTGAAATCACCACTTGATTTGGGATGTGATCACTGCTATTTAAATATTGGTGTGTTACCTCACTTTACGCCCTTCCCTGCGCATTGCTCTGCTGAGTCCTCTTCCCCCCCGCACCGGCAAGTATTTCTTGAGTCCCTTTGCTTACTTTACGTCGAACTTGGTCGGTTTGTGCTTAGTGATTGCTGCAAGCACTTGGAAGTACATATTTGTTTAAATGTGTCAACGCTCATCGTAACAAAATGGTAGCAGAGTACTTCCTATTTTGACTGCTTCATTCCTTTGTGTGCTTTCATTCATGGCTTGTTTTTCCGATAATTTCCCTTTAGGGGATGACTCTTCCGTACTATCTTCTCCGCTAACACCAAATTTATCATTACCTAACCCTCCTGTACCGAATCTAATTTCATTTTCGTCTACCCCATCTTCTCCTTCCCTATATCCGTCTTCCTCAACCCATACACCTCATTTGCAATCCGATGATACTAAACCTTCCGTTTTACTACATCACATGGCCCCGTCGCCCCCTCCTTATTCTCAACCCCCAGTACCTACTACCCCCTCTGTTGATAATGCACTTAATGTACAAATCATTACGCAGTCGTTATTACAAGTTCCCCAATTATCCGCAACAGATCCCCGAAATCTTACCATTTGGCTGTTTTCAGTTCGTAAGTTCTTAAATATAAAAGTTGCCTCCTTTCCCCAATTAATTGGTCTCTTATCCACCAAAACTACGGGTTTTTTCTCCACGTTTTGGTTGGATAATATGTCGAATTTTTCAAATTGGTATGAATTGAGACATGCGATACACAATTATTTCTTGCCCCTAGAAGTCCGTTACAACCTAAGTACAGAGTTCATCAGACGCCACCAGCTACCCAATGAACCTGCGCACGACTATTTGGACTCTATCATCACTTACAGTGACGTTTTGAATGTTTCATATAATACTTCCGAACTGATATCTATTATTCAGTTTTATGCCGCTCCATCATTCCGCATGCTTTTTAATGTTCTTACACCCCCCGTCTCCCTTTTTCAACTCTACAATCTTGCTCAACAACATATGATACATTCTCTAGGGGATCGTTCCTACTATGCTTCCGTCTCTCCCCCACCGATCCCTGCTCCTCCTTTACGTTCTTCTTTGTCCGCCGTACCTACCCTTAGTGTCCGTCCTCCTATAACCTGTTATCGTTGTAAATTACCGGGCCATATTGCCCGTCAATGTACTAATTTGCCTTCGGGAAACGCCTTCCCCCCGCGTCCTTCGGCAGTAGGCGTTCACATAGGGAAAATCTGCCTCATTCCTCCCAGCTTACCTCCGTATCCCCATCTTCCCAATCCCTTCATAATTCTATTTCTCTCTCACCCCCGAGTTGTCATGTTATGCTCACAGTTAATAACCTTCCTTCTGTTGCGCTCCTAGATTCTGGGGCGACAGTGTCACTCATTAGTTCCCGATTTTATAGCGATTTACTTCACAATAATCCTCATCTGCAATATCTTCCATCTCCCCTTCGATGTCTTTCA
This sequence comes from Anabrus simplex, assembly GCF_040414725.1. Lineage (NCBI taxonomy): Eukaryota > Metazoa > Arthropoda > Insecta > Orthoptera > Tettigoniidae > Anabrus > Anabrus simplex. Next base: position 104,101,049 of record NC_090271.1, on the reverse strand, counting down.
GTCTCTAATCAACCCTTAAAAATTTTGGGTAGTATCTTGTTACATATTAAACTCCAGCACCTTTCTTGGCCTTTCACTTTTCAGATTGTGGAGGACTTGTCCTTCCCGGTTATTTAGGTTATGATTTCTTTTCACATACTGGTCTTCTTCTTGACTCTGCCCAGTCCAAAGTTTCTTTTTCCTTTTCACACAAGTCTGTTCCGTTGATTAATATCTCTGATTTTCCCGCTCGTTCACATTCTCTACTTCCTGCTATTAACTCTATTCATTCTAACCAGGTTCAAGCTTTGCTCACTGAGTTCTCTGACGTTATTACCCCTAATTTGGGCACGGTTAAGAATTTTTTTGCACATATTGATCTAGTGGATTCTACCCCTGTCCGTTCTTCTCCCTATTTTCTTAGCCCTCCTCGGATGAACACTTTAAATCAATTGATTCAAACAATGCTTAAAGATAATACTATTATTCCATCATCTTCCGATTATGCTTCACCTGCCTTTGTGGTCGCCAAGGCTGATGGTTCTGCGAGATTTATTGTGGATTATAGGAAGCTTAATGAGAAAATCGTCTATGACGCCTATCCGATGCCTAAATTAAATTCGGCATTCCAACATTTTTCCGGTTCCAAATTTTTTTCAATTTTCGACCTCAATTCTGCTTATAATCAACTTCCCTTAGATGACCTCAGTTCTCGGTATACGGCATTCATTACTCCTACTGGGCTCTATCAATTTAAAAAAGTTCCCTTTGGCCTTAATCTTGGCTCCCAAATAATGCAGCGCTTTGTTGACTCCCTTTTTGCTGACATTAAGTATAAGTATCTTTTTCCTTTTGTTGATAATATCTTAGTTTTTCTCCGGATTTTGACTCACATTTGTCTCATGTACGCGAAGTCCTTACTCGTCTTCGCAATGTCGGCCTCACCGTTAATCCTTCTAAAGTTTTGATCGCCCAAACTTCGATTAAATTTCTTGGCCACATATTGAGTTCTGATGGCATTGCTGTTGATCCTGATCGTGTCTCTGCCATTAATAAGATACCCCCTCCTACGAACTTGAAACATTTACGTTCCTTTTTGGGAATGGTTGGCTTCTATGCCAAATACATCCCTAATTTTTCATCTATTGCTGATCCATTGAATAAACTCAAAAGAAAAGGGGTCAAATTTCACTGGTCCCCTCAGCAACAAATGGCCTTTGATCTTCTTAAATCGAAACTATCTCATGCTCCCCTCTTACAAATTCCTGATTTTAACTTTACCTTTGAATTATCTACCGATGCCTCAGACATTGCCATTGGTGCTGTCCTTCAACAAACTATTAATGACCGTACGCTCCCCGTGGCCTACTTTAGTCGCCTGTTATCCCCTGCTGAACAAAAGTATTCTACTTACGAAAAGGAAGCCCAGGCTCTTATTCTCTCAATAGAACACTTTTCTGAATATCTCGACCATCGCGAGTTTATTGTCAGCACTGATAACCAGGCCCTTTCTTGACTCTTACATAATGCCCCCAAAATTGGTCGTACTGGTCGTTGGTTACTCCGCCTGTCTCGTTTCAAGTTCTCTTTAAAATTCGTTTCCGGTTATAATAACTCTGTCGCCGATGCTCTTTCTCGTCTCTTTGATGACCACCAGCTTCAACCTTCCGAACTTGATTCCCTTCCTATTAACTCTGTTATTTCCGTCTCTTCCTTAACTAACTTTCCCCTCTCTTTTCAATCTTGCTTGCACCATCAACAGCATGACCCTTACTGTCAACAAATTTCCCAAGAAATTACTTCTGATTATTCTGGCCCTTTTCGGGTCCACCACCAACTCCTTCTTTTTAAACCTACTCCTAAGGCTACTCCTCGTCTGGTTCTTCCTTCCACTCTCCGGTCTATGGTATTTCAATATTTTCATGATTCGCCTATCGGCGGCCACTTTGGGAGAGCTAAGACCTACGCTCGCCTTGCCTCCCAATTTTTTTGGCCGCAGATGCGTAAAGACATTTTTTCGTGGGTTCGATCTTGCCCTTCCTGTCAGAAACATAAACCGTTAAATCACCTTCCTTACGGCTCCTATGCCGCTTCTCCCGCCACTTACTCGTCTGAAAAGTATTACATTGACATTGTTGGGCCAATTGTTAAATCCTCTAAGTCCAATTCATACATCTTTACTCTGTTACATGGGTTTTCTAAATTTCTTATTGTTCGTCCTTTGAGAAATATCTCTTCACAAATTGTTATTAATCTTTTGTTCAATTACATTTTTCCTATCACTGGCCTCCCTAAAGTTCTCATTTCTGATAATGCTTCGATTTTCACCTCTAGACAGTTCTATAATTTTTGTTTTTCTCTTGGCATAAAAAAGGTTTGTACTTCCCCCTATCATCCTCAGGCAAATACCGTCGAACGCTACCACCGTAACCTTAAAACATTTCTATCTATTTTTCACTCCCATAACCAGAAATCATGGGATACCGAACTCCCTTCTTTTGTGCTCGCCCTCAACTCCACCATCAATTCTTCTACTGGTTGTACACCGGCTAAACTCTTTCTTGGCCGTGAGTTGAATACCCCCCTTGCCCTTACGTGGGATCTCCCCTCGCTTTTGGATACACCCTCCGATCGTCTTAATCACTCCCAATTGTATTCCGCTTATCAAAAGCTCCTTCAGGCCAGTAAAGTTCATAAAAATCTGTGTAATTCTCGTGCCTTACCTTCTAAATTTAAATTGTTTGATTTAGTTCTTCTTAAAAATCATCCATTTAGCTCTGCACCTCAGAATATTTCGGCTAAACTCTCCCCTCGTTGGCTGGGTCCCTTTCGTATTCTTTCTGTTCAGCTTCAGTCTGTGGAATCCCCTACTGATCTCCGAAAGGCTCATTTTTCTCGACTAAAGCCCTTCCATACCTAATCCCTACGTTCCCCTTTTTTTTCTGTGGGGCGGGAGAGGGGTATTGATCGGTTCTTTTATTCCTTTTGTATTTTCTTGGTTTTACGATATTAATTTGCTGTCCATTACTCTCCTTCCTTCATATTTCTTAATAAAAATTTTTTTCCCTTGTCTCTGCTCACCCAGCTCTTCTCCCACTGCCGAAAATTTCATGCCTGATCCTCCCCCTCTTTTAACTAAGTTTTGTCTTGTTATCCCTTTGGGGTATATTATTGATAAATATTGAAAATTTTTTTTTTACAGTCATATTGTTATGCAGAGCACTGGATAATTTGGTTTGATCATTTAAATCATCCTGTTTGTTTTCTTGCTCTCTCCTTTCCCCCCGTCCTTTTCCCCCTTATTCTCCTCTTATTTTCTTTGGTGACTTATTCTCTTTATTTTTTCTTTCCTATGATGCTGCGTCTTCCTGTCTGGCCCTGAGACCGCGCTTCCTTCAGACTTCGTGGGACCTGGTGCTTCTACTGTCTTCATGTTTTCGTCGGTTCTGCCTTTTTGCCTGTCATCGTTTTCGCCGCAGTTGGATCTCCGCCACTCTTCATCTTCGTCCGTATCGCTTTGGACCACCGGTACTGCTTTCACCATCTTCTGCTCTCATTTGCCGTCTCGTCAACTTTGGACACCAATCCTTCGGATTTCTCCTGGTGGTGGGAGTATGTTACGAGCTCAACTTCGCCTACCTTATGGCTGCTTCTCCGTCTTGATTTAGTGCACACTATATTGCGCTGCTCTATGAACCTTCTGCTTGCTATGCTGTCTCACCACTGCTTCATCTGCTACACCGCCACGCGCAATCTCCGTGACGTCACCTAGTTCTAGTGTGTTCTCGAGCTCGCTTCGCTCCGTGTATATATACTCACCGCTTTCTCGTGTCCGGCGATCAGGTGTGACTTGGTGTTGTAATCGGCAGTGGGAGCTCAAGCCCTGCACCGGCTGGTCCGAGTGCATTTGGACTTTACTTGGTTCTCCGTTACGTGTTGGGTGAGCAGACTCTTACTGTAATTATTTACCATTCATTTTAATTTCGCCCTCTCATTCATCATATGGGCTTGAATAACGCTTCGATATTGAACTATCGTCCCTTCAGGACACAGCGAAAATTCACGGTGCCAAATTATTGACTTTGACTTTATGATGGAAATATGAAGGAGGAAGCGTGCTGGGCTTCAAGTTTTGAACAGTTGTACTGGAACCTTTTCTCTCGTTTGGAGCGGACATCGTACCCTGGTCAATCCCCTTTCCCTGGTTGAATCTCTTTCCCAATTTTTCCTTCTTTTGGTCTACCTTTCGTACCTCTAGTAACTTATTAATAAATTTGTAGCTTGGTGCTCTGCTAAATTTTTACACTTCATCTGGCGTGTGCCTTTGGATTATTCTGGTGTCTACTTGCTTTTAAAAGAAAAAAGGTGTGCCTTAGTTTTAGGGGGATAGCCTGTTCTTTTATCACGTGCCTTTGTGAGCACTGGAAAAATTCCTTTTAACTAATGTTAATTTTCTTGTTCCTGTTTCCATAATTCCTTGCTACTTTTGTGGCATTCGCGTGAACATTGGTACAAAAATTTATTCTGGTTTCGTGCTTGGCGCCCCTCCCCAAGCTCTATTGTGGTTGGGTGATTACCCCTTTAAGATACGTACACAAAAAAAAAGAGGAGAGGAAACCTGTTGATAATTTGTACAATTTCCCACTTTAATGGTGTATCAAATGGTCGAAGTTCTCATTCTTATAGTGTAAACAATTGTTATTTCTTGGAGTTGTTTTAATATATGTGTTCATTTTTTGAAACCTGTGCTTGTGGGAGTTTTCTTGGGTGTTCTCCCCCCCCCCCTTTTCCACGTGTCCCTACCGCGATAGTTCCTCTGGGGAAAGGCCCCATAATTGAAATCACCACTTGATTTGGGATGTGATCACTGCTATTTAAATATTGGTGTTACCTCACTTTACGCCCTTCCCTGCGCATTGCTCTGCTGAGTCCTCTTCCCCCCCGCACCGGCAAGTATTTCTTGAGTCCCTTTGCTTACTTTACGTCGAACTTGGTCGGTTTGTGCTTAGTGATTGCTGCAAGCACTTGGAAGTACATATTTGTTTAAATGTGTCAACGCTCATCGTAACAAAGTGTTCCTTGCGGGAAGTTCAAATGAACTTATCCTTGAGAAATTCAGTAGGGCCTACCAAAGACCTTTACTACCTACGGAAGGGAATGTTCTACTAAAGGATGTCAGAGAAAGGAGGAAAACAGTCAACGCACCGTCTCACAATTCTACTCTGCATAAGAGAAGTTAACTCTACTGGTTATCGACAGATCAGCCACACCTAAGTTTTTCGAGAATGTAAAGAGCCTGTCAAGTAAGAAACACGTAAGTGAATGTATGTTGGGCATTATGTTGTTGTCTTATCATCAAGAACTTGCAGGTGAAGTACTGTATGAAACTGAGCAGGTGACAAGGAATCTATGATCAAAACTGGAAAACCCATTTAAAGTCGATATAGATCTATCATCGAAAACTATCTTAGACAACTGTTGGAAGGTCAACTAGATAATACCCAGAATGGTTGGAGAAAAGTTCGACTTGTAAGCAGTGATTATATCATCTATGAAGAAGAACCTCAAGTCAACACTGAGGAAAGTGTGAGACTGTATGGAAAAGCTAGTGGAAAGACCTTTAATGCGCCTGTTCATGCCTATGTGTCAGTGGATGACTGTGTACCAAAGTTTTCAGAGTGCAGAGCAGTGAGAAATCGATAATCGTAGAAGTTCAGAACGGAAAGGAGTTAGATAGTGAAGATTAAGATTCCGCAGATGATGACTGTGATTTGGAAACCAAAACGATCTCGTGTTTAGTGTTACTTGGACTCTTATAATAATATTATAGTTGTTCCAAATGAAGAGTTACGTGTTTTTAATATTTCCATATCAGAACGTATGCTATCAAAAGCATAAACTTAAGAGAAAATCCTGATGTCCTTCCAGAATTGACTAGTGCAGCAACAATTGATTTCATTGCCGTTGTATAATGCAATACACTTTGATTATGGAGTTAAACAATATTAATAATACGGTATGGAAGTATATATTTGTATTTTGTTGGTTTTAACGACTTTTCACTTTGCTTTGAATTAACGTGAGGCCAAACATTACTGTGCTTGAAATTTCCCCAACATAATAGTCGTACATACAGTATAACAATACGATCTATTTGGAACAAAAGGTATTCCTATACGGAGATTCAACTGAAGGTCGAGCAAGAAAATGTACATACCGTTCACACAGAGGTGCTATTAATCAGGATTAGTGCTGTTGATCCAACAAGCCGTTAGGATTCTACAGTTGCGGAATTACAAAACAATGGAACGAGACCACAATTATGTAACGCAGTAGTAATGACGAAGCTAGTAATGTAATACAAGTATGCTTAATTTACCATCCCATGTTAGCATTTTGTTTACAAATTTCCTGAATATCCGTGAAAACCCAGCCGGATTCCCATTTTATTTCGGAAATAAATATGAAGCCTGACGGTTTACGTACTTCAAAGTGGTAATGGTGATGTCCTTTCATCGGTACGGAATATTTATAAACTTTGTAATAAGATGTGATACGTTACAAAGGAACGGTTAATTCCCCTAAAACCTTTTGCTTGTTTTAAAGGGCCCTAACATCTAGGTCATCGGCTCTTAAAGTCTTTTACATCTGTATTTATTACAGATGGTATGTGATGATTGCATTGTATGCTAAGAAATGTATACAAGTTCACCTCAAAATATTTCTAAATTATCTCCAATAGAATGGATTGTTTGGTAAAATTGTGGAGAAAATTTATTTCGTTTTTGCAAACCAATATATATTTTCCTCTTTCGTGTGGCCTCCGGAGAGGCTGGATACCGTTCCTTCGAGTTGGCGCCGTATAGAAGTATGGGGCTTTACCTAAGATGAAAATTCTAATAATGAAGATGGCGCAAACACCGATTCCCCCAAAGATAAGAATTAAGGTTTAAAACTCTGACCCAGTCAGGAATCGAAACCCAATGAACCAAGGGCCAGCACGCTAAGCAGTTAGCCATTGAGTCGGACACCAACAGTCTTCATATCCTATTCAGCTGGTGTATTCACTGAATTCGTGATAGAAATAATACAAGTTTTAATTTTAAAATATCAATAATGGAAAAAAAGGATTGTATGAGTACAGGTGGTTCAGAGATAATTTTGTACTAAATGGTTTATATAAAACATTATTGCTGTTTATAATCTCATGTACGGTTCTGAAGTATCCTTGAGCAAGGGAAACTTCTGAAGAATAATTAACCGTTAATTCATGTTGGAAGTTGGTAGACTCGTTCATTGGGAACTTCTTATTGAAGAATTCATTGCGGCGTAGATGAGAGTGGGGGTTTAAAATTACTTGATCATAATTTCAAGTTTTCATTTTATGTTTTACATTTTTACCGGCATTGATGCAAAACTTGAGAATTACCTTTCGGGCACTTGCCAACAGTACAGTGCAGAGAAAAGAGTCTAGTCAGTCTACAAAGGTTATTTGATGCTCCACTAACGCGTAACATGCAATGTAAAACATTTTACAATGTAGTAAAAGCTTGACTAAAGTTCTAGTAGTAAATAAGTTCAATCGATTAGATTCAACCATGTTCAGCAATTGGCTCCCAGAAAAGCTATACTAGAAGACATGTACCTGTTACCAATATTATTTTTCAGTTTTTAATCTATTTACCCTCCAGCGTTACTTTTTCCCTCGGACTTAACGAGGGTCCCATCTCTACCGCCTCAAGGTAAGGGTCCTGGAGAATGAAACTTTGGGCTGGGAATACAACTAGGCAGGAGGACCAGTGTCTCTCCCAGGCGGCCACACCTGCTATTCTGAATAGCGGCAGTTTTCGAGGATGATAAGATTGGAAGGGATAGATAAGGGACAGGGAGGAAGCGGCCGTGGCCTTAAGTTAGAGACCATCCCGGCATTTGTCTGAAGGAGATGTGGGAAACCATGGAAAAACCACTTCGAGGGTTACTGAGGTGGGAATCGAACCCCCTCTACTCACTGGACCTCACGAGGCTGAGTGGATCACTTTCCATCTCTCGTACCACTTTCAAATTTCGTGACAGAGCCGGCAATCGAACTCGGGCCTCCGGGGGTGGCAGTTAATTACATTACACCACAGAGACCACTGATACCAACATTACGGTTATGGATAGCTTTTCACCGAGGGTTGGCCATGCGGTTAAGCTTGCGTAGCTGTATGCTTGCATTGAGATGGTGGGTTCGAATCCTACCTTCGACAGCCTTGAAGATGGTTTTCCGTGGTCTCCAATTTTCGCATCAGGGAAATTCTGGGTCGGTATCTTAATTAAGGCTACAGATGCTACCTTCCCTATCCTAGCTCATTCCCATCCCTGCGTCCCCGAAAACTTTCGATGTGTTCGTGCGAAGTTAAAACCGTTAGCAAGAAAATGTTTTTAACAGGGCGCATGGCCAATCAGGGCTGATTCGAAAGTTAAAAAGTTCGACTTCGATGATTGGCTGTTCATTAGCCAATGCGCGCTGATTAGCTATTCGGAGTAGAAGAATGTTCTGATTGCTCACTATACCCTTATTCTAAAATATAATAATAATAGGTGAAAGGTCATGGCTTAGGAGTCAAATGCCACGGCCAGAGTCAACAGTCAAAATGTCAAGGTAAAATATTAAGGTCATTGCTCAATCAGTTCCGACCTAATTTCACTACTGTCTCCCTCTTTCACGGAGACCTAAGATTCAAAATCCAGCCAGTCAAGAATTGTCATTAGGAACTGACACCTGGATATTAATTCTAATGTTAACACTGTTGCTTTCACGGCCCGTACTTGTAGACATGATATGTTATAATTTCGTGTGGCTATTTCTAGCCGAGTGCAGCCCTTGTAAGGCAGACCCTCCGATGAGGGTGGGCGGCATCTGCCGTGTGTAGGTAACTGCGTGTTATTGTGGTGGAGGATACTGCTATGTGTGGTGTGTGAGTTGCAGGGATGTTGGGGACAGCACAAACAGCCAGCCCCCGGGCCATTGGAATTAACCAATGAAGGTTTAAATCCCCGAACAGACCGGGAATCGAACCCGGGACCCTCTGAACCGAAGGCCAGTACGCTGACCATTCAGACAACGAGTCGGACACATGATATGATCTTTTGGACTTATGGCTTGTCAAGGAAACAAAGTGAAACTCTTCACTTATCGCAGAGAACTTTGCCCGCGTGGCCCAAAAGCCCATATCACGTATATATTTATTGTACCTTATGAGATCAACCGAGGATTTGCCTGATGTAGGAAAATGTGTATACGGTCAAGAAAGCCAATCTATACGATTGTGATGCCTAAGGGTACATCTACACGTAACATTTTATCGTCAGTCTTTTATGATCAAGTAAAAACTGATGCAAAACACGCGTCCACACTGCTCAAACTTCTCCGCAGTCTGTTCGAGGATCATCGTGAGTATTGATACTCTATACAGTTCTTGATCGTTCAGAAAATAATGCAAATAAAAATAACACAGCGTAGGCTACAAACATTTTCCGCAAAGGCCCTAGAACGCATTGACTTCTTCACTTTCAACAGAGTGCCAGTTTGCATCCCGATCGACTTCCTTAAACTTGCTAACTAGCAAGGCGTATGTCTGACTAATTTCCTCAGTACCGAGTTTACTGTACTTTCCATACGTAAGGGAAAATACGGTATAGATCTAGAAATTCGTTGGCAAATAATAGAAGTTTATAAGAGGAACTACTAATGCACTAGAATGAGGATGGTTGCCTAGTTGTACTTCCTATTAAAACAATAATCACCACCACCACCACTAATGCACTAGAACTGATTCAATACTGAGCGTGATATGACAAACAAGATATCGCAGATTGTCTTCCCTCTAGCATGAGTGCGTGTACCGAACAAGTGCATGTGCGATCTGGGCCACATAGCTATCAGCTTACATTCGTGAGACAATGTATTTGAACTCCACTGTCGGCAGCCCTGAAAATGTTTTTCCGTAGTTTCCATTTACACACCGGACAACTACTGGGGCTTTACTTTAATTAAGGATACAGTTACTTCCTTCGCACTCCTGGCCCTTTTCAATACCGTCGTCGCCACAAAACCTACCTGTGTCGATGCGACGTAAAAATATAAACATGTATTTTGTGCGCTCTTCAGACCTCATTAAATTTAAGTGAAACATCATATTTGTCGTCCACATGTTTGCATGAAGGGTTTGGCTAACAGTCGTCTCCTTGGCGAGAGATAAGACGCTTACTGGGCTGTATATGGCACTGGTTGTTGGTGATGTTAAAATGTCCCCCTCTTCCTACATATCGTTGTAAAAATAAAATAAATAAAACAAGTTACTTTTGTCGTTTAAGGAAAGTCCGCAGCCACCTTCAGGATTTGCATATGAACGTGCCTCCCCTCCTTAACAGAATGTCAACACGACTATGGCTTTTCCCAGGATAGTCCTCGAGACAAGGGTTCTCCCCTCACCTGCAGGAGGTAAACATGGCTACGTTGGTATAAGTCTCATCGCCCCTTCAGTTGTTCTGTCAAAACATTACTTCCCAGTAACGATGCCCTCTCAGCAAACCCAGGAGTAGTCAGAAGCATATAAATTACAAGCCTAATATCCTTATAGATTAATTCGATAACAGTAAAAAGTAATTTAACAATACATTATAACCTTTATTGACTAAATTACTGACTTATCTTCGCTAAATGTTACACATTTCACTTACTTTCCACATCAGATTTACTTTTTCTTTACCACTTCTATTCTAAAGTCCATCCAGTCACTTTTTGGTCATGACAGAATATTCGCATTTGGATATAAGTTATCTCAGTTACATCTTCTCTTCCAGGTTATTATGACTATTATTATTCCTTACTTGTAAAATCACCAACACAAAACAAGACTCACACTGCGATGTACAATACTGTATTTGTTTGTGTCTGAAATAACTGACGCCAAGCAGATGAAACCTGCAACACGAAGCTACCTCTTCCACTGGCATTCACAAGAACATGGCAGCTGTAGTTCTCTGTTGTCCTCACCAGATCAAACTTGCCAGCAAAAGGTATCCATTTACATCAGTTCAAAGCCCATGACGATCAACATTTTATCTGTTAGTTGTAGAGTGCCGAACTTCGTATACCAAGATCGCGGGTTCAAACGTGGAAGAGTTTGTCGGATTTTGAAGGATAGACAAATTCCCATTAGGAACTCCATGCCATAAGATGTCGGTGTGTATTTAAGATCTCTGGTGATTCGGTAGGCTACTTCTCGAAAAAACATAATTAACAATATGTCACTCTGCACCTTTCCGATTTCTCTGTGGTCTGCTAGAGCGAAATGGAGCCTGAGAATTGACACACATACTGCCCGAAAACTTCAGGCAATTATTATTGTTTATTATGTTATATGAAATTATTAAAACTATTCTTAAGGTAATTTGCTTACAATGGTATATTCTACAATAAGTTGACGGACATTAATCATCGCAGTTACATCTTCCCTTCCACGTTACGATTATTTAGCTCATGCTCCAATGACTCCAATATCGCCATGCTAACATCTTTTTCATAATTTCACTTCTGTATTATCGCAGCTAGAGGTACTTGGTTTTGTACAAATTATTCACACTAGATGAACCCCCTCGAGGTTTTCCATGCAGGGGAACGTTAGGTGGTACGCGTGCGTGGGTGTTGCATCCTGATATATGGAGGGGGAGGACGTACCATCAGGTTCATTGTGGCTTTCCGTATGTCCAGATGGAGTCTCGTTTCGCGGAAGTATTCTAAGTTTCACGAAGTGGTTGAGGGGATGGGAAAAGGAAGGATTTGTCCCCTCAAGACGCTGGAGAACCCCTGAGAGAGGGGTAGAGGGTGATGAAACCCAGTCAACCGTCTTCTTATTCTTATTCTTATTCTTATTCTTATTCTTATTCTTATTCTTATTCTTATTCTTATTCTTATTCTTATTCTTCACTTTGTTATGTCCAACTGAGGAGCATGCTTGAACTTATTTAGGTGATGATCTTGCCTTTCTCTCTTCCCGAAATCTCTTCATTCTCTCACTGAAATTCTTCTTACGTTCTTCTCTCCAGGTTTTATTAGTTCTACCTTCAGGCTCCGCTAAACAATAGTTATTAATCAGTGTTCTGAAAGCAGATCGGTTTTTCACAGCTGGTTGATTTTAATATCCTGAAGATCTGATTATATTTCATTTAGCCGGTTATTTTTACTTTCAGTATGAGCGCAACATTTAGAATTATTTTGCTCAGTCTATCATTGTTCATTCTCCGAATGTGACCATAGAATTTCAACCACCTTTTCCTGATATGGTCTGTGATTTTTTCAGTATAGCAATAAATGTCATGAGATTTCCTTTTCATACCTAGTTCCTCTGTGCAGACAGGGCCGAAATTTGTCTGTAAACATTTTCTTTCGTGCTTTTCTGTATCTTTTATGAGTGATCTACCGCCAGTGATTAAGATTTCCGATACGAATAATGCCTCATGTTTTATTAGTGTATTATAATATCTTAGCTTCGTTTTCCGAGATAATTATTTTTTGTTCTATGTGTTCCAAGTGATTCGATATGCTTTCTGTAATCATCATTATTATTATTATTATTATTATTATTATTATTATTATTATTATTGTAATGGGAGATACACCTCAACCCTTTCAGATAAGAATGGAAACAACTAGTGCAAGAAGTTGGGACGTTGATCAACAGATGTTACTACTAAAGTGATAGAGTAATGTATTATTTTTTGGTCTCCTAAACTGACTGGATTCTTTTTTGTGTGTGTACAACAGTTTTCAATAACTATTTCAGGAAGTTTGGACTTTTCTTCATAGATGTCTCGATTAAGGAACTGGTGCAAAGTGAAATAACTAGAAATTTAAAGAAATTTTGTGTTTATATGGTTTCTGAACTGAACTGGCTTTCTTTGTTACTGATTCTTCAAGGTTTGCAACACTTCTTATTGATCCCGCCAACTTTGGATTCTGGCCAATCTCAAATTTTGTGTATTTAATTTTCAGCCATTGAAATACTTCTTGTAACTTTTAATTTTTTTTCAATAAAATGAGAGGATGTGCCCGGTTTTAGTCCAGAACCTTCTGAAACATTCCTCTCGGGTATAAAAGCTGACGCCTTTTCGAGTTCACTTGTCTTATTGATCGTCGTACAATTGAGTGTGTGTGCTAAGACAGGAGACGGGAGCCTCATCCGTTGGCGAGCAGAACATCAGCTAAGGCAATGGCCACTACTTTTCTATCCCTGTAGTTATCTCCGCAAGCTGATTCGAGGAGAAGGTACCTATCTTCAACTATGTAACAGTCAATTTCCTAATAAGTAAACATTCTTCCTTCTCATGTAAAAGTTCAAGTAAGTCGAAAGTACTTAACTGAAAACCGGGCATAGAGCGTGCATTACCCTCTCGAATTCCCTTTCAATTACTCTTGAGGTGACTACGATTTTGTAACTGTTTTTCAGTTTTAAATTATAAATTAACTTGTTGTAATAACTCGGTCTGCGATATGAGAAATAAGAGAAAAAATTTAAGTGTTCGGGAGTAATATTTTGAGTAAAAATAAGACCAATAAAAGAATTGCCCATTGTGCTGGGATAGTTGCTCAGCACAATATTCAAATGGAAGTGATGTTTGAGATTATTTTTATACAACTGACCACGATGTATGCACAATGTCGGCTAACCTCCAGCTGAGCGCGCGAGTCAACACAGCGTCACCTTCTTATAGCAGAGTACGCGTGTGTCGTCACATACTTAGCACAAATTTTGCCATACTTTGAAGCGCTGTTTCATAGCAACTACGTCTCAGATTTTCAATTGTTTTTTGCAACATGTATCCTCTTTTATCCGTCAATCGAGATATTAAATAATATCAGTGTTATACATGTTCTCCTCAAAACAGTAAGAGCGTTTTAAATTTTTTATATCCATGTACCCGTTATCGAGGAACTTAAGTCTACGTTAAGATGCCCTATCACAATTTTACTAGTCACAATGTGACACAGGATTACCAGTTTAAAAATCTTCTTGTTAATGTGGAGTTTTTATTCCTGTTCTAACGGTTCAAATCTCGTTACGAGGTGATATGTGTATTATTATTATTATTATTATTATTATTATTATTATTATTATTATTATTATTATTATTATTATTATTATTATTATGTCCGTATTATTATTTTATCTGTGAGATTACTATTATTGTATTATTGTTATTATTGTTCAATTCAATTCTGCAATGATTGTCGTTTGCGTGATTGTAGTCAAATTGTTATGTATGGGTATATGTGTGTGTGAATATTAGCATTTAACCATGTAAAGTAAGACTTGCTGCGTAATATCATATATGGATCTGCTTTGTAATAAGTTTTGACATTGCGACGCATATGTTGCAATACTGCTGGAGTAACTGCCGAGTCATTACTACGTCATTGTGTGCATTTAGCGGTAAGCTCACGTTCTTGGAGATACCTACTGAAAGCCCCGGGTAATTTCACCATTGTATGTAATATTTTTCGCTGGGTGGGAGTAGATCATAGTTATTTGTGGAGATTGCGTAGATGTGTCAACTAATGTCTATATGAGGTGGCTGTATCTTGTAGCGTCAGTCAATAGTCATTAGTCAAACGGAAGGTGAACAGTGAAGAAGTCGAAAGGATGGAGAGGCCTCAGTGAGTCATTAGTCATTGGTCATTGAGAGAGTGTGGCTACAGTTGGTCGGTCAGTGCAGTTGGAAGGAAAGGCTTGCTACGAAGTCATAGAAGGATAGACTTCCCATGAAGTCATATAGGACAGACTTATCAAAAAGTCATCTGGATGGAGAAGAAGCAGTCACATGGATGCTTAGTCGTCAGTAAAACAGAAAGGATACTTCACCAAATTAGGCTTGATACATCTACAGCAAACACCAATTGAAAGAGGTACGTCGTAATTACACTCAAAGTGTTGAAGGTACAGTTAAGTGAACCAGCGAGGGATAAATTTCGTGTATAATTGTTAAATGTCCGGTCAAGAAGAATTCAAATTTAATGCCGAGTTCCTTTCAGTTGCAATGTCGTAATTTTATATTCTCATCTGTTTTATCTCAGCAGTTCTTACTATTTTTATTGAAATTATTTCAAGAATAAATTTTGTTCTATCAAATTAATTTATCGTTTTATTTCAAGAGTAGAATTACATAACCTCAAAGTTAATGGGGAAACCGAACGCCAATCTCCTTTTCCCAGAACTTATTTGGTATGTTGTCAAAAGTAAGCTTATTACCCCACACCCTAGAGATATTCAAGATTCTCAATCTATTATTGCTGCACTGAGTTGTAGCTGGCGCCCATCAAATAAGGTATGTGTAAGTAGTCAGGTAAGAACTAAGTTTGATTTCAAGGTCCGACGATTGAGTATTTTATTTAATGAATATTAATTTTCATATTTTTCATTTTAAGTGCAGTTCTATATTTTTTTGCTAGTTGTTTTACGTCGCACCGACACAGATAGGTCTTGCGGCGACGACGGGACAGGAAAGGGCTAGGAGTGGGAAGGAAGCGGCCGTGGCCTTAATTAAGGTACAGCCCCCAGCATTTGCCTGGTGTGAAAATGGGAAATCACGGAAAACCATTTTGAGGGCTGCCGACAGTGGGGTTCGAACCTACTATCGCCCGAATACTGGAAACTGGCCGCACTTAAGCGACTGCAGCTATCGAGCTCGGTGTTCTATATTTTTAAAGTCAGGAAATGAGTTAGGAACGTTCACACTGCCCAATGATATTCCCAGCACAAATTTCTAACACAAACTTACAGTATACACATTTCTATTTTTTCATTTAGGAGAAAGAACCATTGCAACTAGATGGAGTAGATATGTTGAATAAATTGGTGGTTATATGCTGATACGCAATGATGTAAGCTTTGGACTGTCATGAATATAAAGCTTTCATATGAAACATACTTTCCCTTTTGTATAGAAATGCTAACTGGTTCGTTAATGAACTGCATTATTTTCAGAGATGATAATTAATGTACTAATGAATGTATCATGCCGTAAGAGCTGAAGTTTCACAAAATGAAATATGTTTGTTCAAGGATTTACTTGTTGTTTTTTATTTCGGATCCATTTGGGATTTCACAGTGGTTGAATTTCTCATCTTGCTCTGACGATTTGATGGAGAGTAATAGATACTGTGCCTGGCCTAGAAAACCATGAATAAAGGCCGTGAGGAATCGTCATTCCGACCACATGACACCTCGTAATCTTCAGGCCTTAGATCTGCGCCATGGGGTTTGGTTTAGTACAGGGGTGCTCAATTTAATTTTTGGGCTGGCCGAATGGAACATCCCTAAACGAACCACGGGCCACTTTATTCTCTAATACACCCCACCTTCTCCTGCCCTTTCCTAACACAGAAATACATCCACGCAACCAGGTGCCCCCTTCTTTAACAGATCACGTGGCTATTCGACAACACAAACAATAACAAGACATGCAATACAAAATAAATTGAGAAAAGTAAACAAGTGTCTGTTACTTTGGATAAACTCAGGAATAAATGAGTGGTCTGCGCCTCATGGCACGGCACACTGTCCACTTTTCTACGTTTGGAAAAGGACATATTCGTTCGCATATAAATTATTAAAGCGACTTTAAATATCAGTAGTTCGTAAGAACGTCAGTTCTCACTAGAGGTGTAAACCACAATGAACGTCCCAGAGCACTTTCTGGGTCTAAACTGTCCATTTCTTGCGGATGTCCCAATATAACTGTACCAATATAATCCCCCATGAAATGCAGCAGATCCTTCACAGTCCGGTAAGTCTGCAGCTGTAATTCCGAGAAACGAGTGGATAAATTTTGTTTCCTACCTAATTTAAAGGTTGGAATAATTATGCATCTTAGACCTTTCCTACAGCCCAGTGAAATAAACATCAGAGATTATTCGTATTGTTTAACTCCTTTCTCCGTAAATTAGAGAAAAAGTTATTGCCATATTTTTCTGTATCTACTAATAATATAAACTGAAACTTAAGCACAATATAAAACTCGGCCGATTTCGTCCCGCGGGTCCTATGTTAGGCACCCCTGGTTTAATACATACTGAGGCTTTACTGACCTACTCTAGTGGTCATTAAGAAGATGGATGTAGCCTTCATTATGTAACGGGTAATGAACGGAATTTCTAAGCACTAATATGTTAGAATATAATCGTATTTGAACAAGGCGCAACTATCATCTAGCCTCTCTACTGGCATGTAGGCGAGTTGCATAAATTTTAGGGGACTGACATTTCAGATCACTAATAGTTATACAATTCTCACTGCAGAATCGTTTTGCGGGCTAGTAGGCAATTGCGCCTTTGTTAAATACATTTGCACTATTGCCTAGAAATCCTTCTGCTAGTAACGTGAATCTACCTATAAACTATATTTTACAATGTGTGTTACGTCGAGAGAATCTGAGACATCGATTAGTAAAGAACGAAATTTAACATTTTCGTGAAATGCTGTATGAGGCAGAATGATGATTTTGGATGATGATTGTTGTTTAATGTAGCCAAACAGCTAGATCATAGGCCCTGGGGCAGAATGAATGACACTGAAATGTTATTCAATTACGCTGGTGCAGTACGTGTTCGAGTACCTGTATATACCATCGCGTGCCAAACATTGTGTATAACGGTACTTAAGGTTATTGGTCTGGTTGATGAACAAAGGTGGTTGTAAAGACACAAAAGATGACGTTACATCGCGTAATTCGGGATAGGTTATCCCTTCTAACGGAGTTGGATAGCTGCAGTCGCTTAAATGCGGCCAGTATCCAGTATTTGGGAGATAGTGGGTTCGAACCCACATGTCGGAAGCCCTAAAATGGTTTTCCGTGGTTTTCCGTTTTCACACCAGGCAAATGCTGCGTCTGTACCTTAATTAAAGCCACGGCCGCTTCCTTCCCACTCATAGCCCTTTCCTGTCCCTTCGTTGCCATACGACCTATCTGTGTCGGTGCGACGTAAAGCATGTTGTAAAAACTATCTCTTTTGAAAACTGATTCTTTCAACAAGCCCCCTATGCGAGGCTTCTTGGACCGTGAGTTCCAGAGAGCATGACGGTACGGGAATGGATTTCCGCAAGAAATTAGGCGACCTGCGAATTGTAATTGCCGGAGGGAAAGTGATTCCCCCAAGGTAGCTCCATCTTGCTGCGCCCATTGTTATTTGGAGGGATAAGTTTCTGGCGCGATATAAACGGTGCAAATACTGCACGTTTTCAGTTGTAATGAGGTGCCCTTAGACTACTTTGATGTTGTGGAATATCCTCGACAAAATAACGACTCAGTATTCCACGACTGGACATGGTGCACCAAATCATAACCTGCGCACTGTGTAATTGTTTCTTGGGAGGGATTTTGTTGAAATAAGACTGATAACGTATGACGGAACTTGTCGTTGACAGACTACGTAATTCTGTTATTTCGTACCTCCTTATGAAATCACTCCTCGCACAGTTCTCACCCCATTCTGACACCACACTCCGTAAGCCGGGAAATAATTTTCTACGATAAACACATTCTACTATTTTGTGAGAATATTAATAGCAGAAATCAACGCAACACTGAATTAAAAATTTTCCAAACTATTGTATCATCGTCACGCCTAAAAATACCGCTATGTTGCAAAGTTGTCGGAGAAACACTTGACCCGCAGCACAAGTAAAACTTAGAACGAAAATTCGTTGAGACAGTTCATACAATACTGAACCATAGATGACAGAACCTTTCTGGTCAGAGTTCTAAGCTGAGATGTAATCGAATGGGTGAGATTAGTAAGGAAAAGATTCCACTTTTTGGTCAAACTAAATTGAGATAGCCATTACGTAGTGGAAAAGAGGAAAAGATCAACGAATTTCTATGGCGCTATTTAAGGTTGAAGTTGAGAGTGAATTTTAAAAGGAAAACATTCCTGGAATATTTCCTTTCTTAAACACCGTTTGTAATTAATTTGTTGGTAACGCTCGGAGTATATGATAAAATTATCGTGGAGGTGAAAGGAAACAAATCCCCTTTATTTTATGTTCACACACAACTACATGAAGAAATTAAGGATTACAGAAATTGATGACCTACTCATTGTAAGAATACGTCTAAGAGTTTACTAAAGGCTCGAAAGAATCTTTCAAAATAGGTAAGTACAACATCTGACTTTCACAATGGAAGGACCAGGGTATAATACAGCTATGGAGCACTTTGATGGCCTGATTACTCAAAGATTTAGACTGTGTAGAGGAAGAAGTCTGAACATATGGCGGAAAAGTTTCCATAAAGTAGGAAACTAGATGATGTCGCGAAAGTCATGCACTATATACCCGATTATCAAAAACAGTTTTATGAGAACAATTTAACTTGTCCAACAACAAGTGATGATGACAGTGACTAGTGCTGCAAAAGACATACTAGACACCCTTTGAATGAAATAAACAGTATATTCTACTAAAAACATATTGTTAATAAATTGTTTATGCGTTTAGAAAGTAATGGTAATATTGATCTGAAAAAGTAAATATCTAAATTAGATAACGTTTTAGTGGACTATTTGAATTTATAAACAAAATTGTATAAAGAAGGAAACTATTCCATTGACGTTAAATTGAGCCAGGAGCCAGAATATTAATACTATTTGGTAATATATGTTGCAGTATGGTGATTAATATACACACGAATATCGTTGCCTAAGATGCAATACCTCGTACCACACGATGATCTTCATGTCCACTATGTTCCCCAAGATAGGTCACGCCCCCCCCCCCCCCCCTCGGCCACTTGTGGATATGCAGTCCATCAGAGCAACTTTCGTTGTGCTCATTTACCTATGGTAACGTGTAAAGGAGAATGAATCTTACCGCACAGTTCTGTAGGGATATGTGTGTGAGTATGACGTATTCACGCACTCCTACGTTATACTGTATATAAGATTCGGGTTCTTTTATACATAGGAACACCAAAATGAACATAACGGAAATTGTTCTGATGGGTTGCATATACATATGGGGCTGGGAGGCGTGACCTGTCTTAAGGACAATAATGGTCAGGAAACACATTGTGGGATACGAGGTATTGTTTCTTAGGTGACGATATGTAATTCTACGTTTTTCAATCTGAGTAACAGTTTTGTAGTAAAAAAATCTTTTTTAGTTTACCGAAAACTACTGCGAGTGGAATCTATTCCTTTTTAATCTCACCTATTCAATCACACAGCGTTTTTTTCAGCGCCACGACTATATACAACAAATAAATACTTCATTGTTAGGTAAACGTGGACAGCAGAAGAGCAATAACTTCAATGTAGTTAGTTTTGCCGCATACCATATAAATTAGTATTACTTCTAACAATTTATCAACCCAACGATTATATCAACGTAATTCATTTTTAATACTGAAGGAGGACTGTATATCTTGTGAAATATCATGTAGCAACAAAATCACTCGCTTTCCCGGTGTTAGCAGCTATTTGGCATCAATAGAACTGTTCAGCGAAACAGTAATGTACAAAATTTCTCAAAATTATTCCAATATACGAATAAATATAATGATGATAATAATAATAGTAATAATAATAATAATAATAATAATAATAATAATAATAATAATAATAATAATAATAATACAAATAATAATAATACAAATAATAATAATAACAATTTCAATCGTATGACCTCAGCTACTAAATTGCAGAAATGCTGAAGTGTTGCCATACAGGCATCCTGCGTACCAAATACAACATTTCTATTGTACTTCTGTGTAGCAACGAAAGCGTATTCTTGTGAATGGTTTCTATGGTTTCTATCGGTGAATTAAATTAGTTTATTCAGACGTCACTGTGTGCGTCAATAGAAAACTTCAACATGCCTACAAATATTTTATGAAGTGCCAAGATTTCACATGACCTCTCAAATATCACCTACATCTGCCGGGATCCAAACCTGATTATTTGGGATCATAAGTCGTATATTCTATCCCTGACCCACTGAGGAAATAATAGTAATTTAAATACTACATGAAGTATAATTTGTTATGCTTTAGTTCGTTGAACTAGGGAAGGTACGAAAACGAACAATTATAGGGTTAAGGATAGGTTAGTATGGGCAAACCATTTATTCTGGCAATCATACAGCAATTATTAAATAGTTCTTTACTGGTTGAAAATAATCACCGAGGTTAAGCCAGGCTGTAATCATTTACCCTTAATGTCCATTGTTTACATGGATCATTTACTGAGAGATATAAAAAAAATAGGAAAAAGGATTCTGTTGGTTTACAATTAAAGTCCACAGCCTGTTTCAGGAATGGAATGAATGTAGTCTCCATCTAGAAGGGAGGGTAGGAATTGTGCCGGCTTCCGAAGCCTGTCGCACTCCTCTGGAGGTATGATTAATGACTGACAGATGAAACGAAATCATTTGGAGAGTATTAGTAAAATGAAAGATGGCACCGAAAACCGGAGTACGCGGAGAAAAAGGTGTCGCATGTCCACTTTGTCCAGAAAAATCTCACATGGAGTTATCGGAATTTGAACCACTGAACCCACCAGTGGGAGACCGGCATGCTGCCACCTGAGCCACGGAGGCTCTCGGTTGACAATATTTGTAGGAATAAAACAGTCTGTTCAATCAGGGGGAGCCACTTAACACACACACACACACACACACACACACACAAATACACACACACACTTATAGTCAATAATGAACGACCACACTGCAATAATTGCTGTCTATTTACAAGTGTCCCACTGTAGGATTCCAGCCGGACAGTCATTACATGGACGGGTGACTTTCCACAAATCTTGATTGACAGCTGGCCTTACTTTCACTTCGTCTCGCAAGTCCAGTCATCTCGCACAGCAGCTATATGCAGACAGTTATGAACACATGGCTTTTGACCACCACAGCAGACGGTGACTGTTATTTGGCTCTACTCCAGGAAAATTCCACTACTCACACAGTGAACTACTCAGCACTGACACTTAAAAACAGTGCTCACACAACAGAAACAACTCAACAGTCCTAGCCAGCACTACAATATTCCTCACAACAACGACAATTAACACTGCTCGAATTCTACTCACGCCAGCTGTTCCATGCACTGATTCCACGATGGTCTACAGTAATAGTACACAGAGGGCACTCTGCCCAATACACGACGGTACTCTGACTCCGAACCTGTAACTCCGGTGGGACACTGACGACAACTAGCACTACTGCCGTCCGGCTCCAAACACTCACTCCACGTCGGTACACATACATCTACAATATTCCAATTAGTAGATCAAGCCAGTATACATACACTTTCTAATTAGTACTCCAACGCAGTACTCCGCTCACTACACGATGATACTCTGATTCCGGTGGGATACTGGCGACAACCAGCACTACTGATGTCCAGCTCCCATAACTCACGCTATATCGGTACAGATACAGTTACAATACTTCAATCAGTACTCCAAGGCAGTACACACAAAGTATTCCGCTCAGTACACGACGATACTCTGACAACAGTGGAACGGTCATCTGTCCCACTCCCATTACTAACTGACGGTTCGCGGCTAGCTTTCTTTATATATCCTGATTATGGAGTTCTAGTACTTTTCGAGCTCGTCCAGAGACGGAACATTCTCGCTTCATGTTCTAGAAGGTGCACGGGGAAACCAGACGAAGAGAACAATACAGCGAAAGGAGTCAACATGTCATCGGCCTGAGAGGTCCCCGAACTGGCTAACTCACGCCTTCCAGGAAACACCGAAGGGAGACACGACAGGACTAGCACGTAACAATACACTGAAGAATTTGGCTCTTGCTGATGACTTGGTCTTAATGTATTAATATGTTACAGAGCCGCAATATTATAATTTGGAACTTGAAAACAAATGTAGTGAGTATGAAACAAAAACTACCATCTCCAAGAATAAATTGATGTTGCTTGGGAAGAAACCTAACGAGAATGACCACTTAGTTTCAGGCTGTGATACGTTGACTATAACTATATACAGTACTATTGAATATAAGTCGAAGTTCAGGAGAGTGTAAAGTCCGGTATAAACATTAAAACAGGCATGAATTAGCGTGATGACACTTGTAACATCTACAAGCTATTAAAAATACCAAATGGATAAATGGTGACTAAGATAAGTGTAAATAACAAGATTGGGCGCCACCTGCAAAACAATGACAGGAATAATTAACTCTGCAGAGCATCGAGCAGCTCCCTCTCCCAAGGCGACGGTCATCAGGCTGACGAAGCCCCAGACTTACTTTATAACCTTACCTGTTGCAGTTTATCCCTGAAATTAAATTTGGGTAGCATGCCAGGTTCATCCTTACTCCACTGATAAAAGATTTACCGCAAGCTTCATTCCATGACTTTACCTCAAGAATAATAAAAAATATGACAAACACCAACAATAATCATCACTTGATGAGACCCAATCGTCTTTGGCGTTTACAAAAGGCAAATATGCAAACAGCTAAAAACCACAAAAAACAAATGATTTTCACTGTATACATTTCACAACATACCTCCAGATAACAGTCCCACTGCACTACCCACTGCTGCAGAAGAAAATCCTAACATAGTAAAGAAAAGTACGACGACTTTCTCTACCTACTGATACACACTTCTTCACGAAGAGCATCCCTAACCTTATTTACACACTTCTTCATCGATGTCTTGAGTCATTCCCGATTGCCGCACAGGTTAGTGTGACGGCTCACGTTTCTCCAACTGAAAAACTGCACACTGGGCTGACGATTTCCTTTACTAAGAACTAGCTCTGTGGACAACCAGGCATCCAATCCAAAATGTAGATTCAGTATACAGCACCACATCCACTGTGGATTATCTCATAGAAGAATTAGAGAATAATTATTATACAGAGTTTGAGCGACAAATAAACACTCAGTAGTGTCTTTTACAGAATGGCCACCTGAAACTCGTTATCATTAGTGACATTTAGAGTGCTCACTTCGTAATGGATACTGAAGAACAATAGAATAACGCATAGAAAACTGCGCAAAGTAGTTCCCACGCACCGGTCCGAACGAGAAACAGAAACAGAATGACTTACCGCACACGCGTACATACTTATATAGGCTTGCTACATGTGGTTATAGCGTCCCGAAAAGTTTACTGGTAGCAACGCTCTCACAGGCACTTCTTTATGCGTCACTCAGTCAACCCACCTTGCTTAAAACAAAGCCCTCGTATTGGCTATCGAGCGTCTGATGTGACATAGAACGTCCACTCGTGTACATTCACATTGATCAACTCCAATCTTCAGCCTATACTACCTGCCGTACCCCGGGTTTCCAAGCCACTTTATTGCAACACTTTCAACTGACTTCAACCGTCTTTCCCGATAGAGCCACTATTTGCCATGTTGCACATTTCTTGAGCAACCTGCACTGCCATGCCATGTGCAGACTCTTACACAAATTAATGTTACACAGATACAAAATTCCCTACTACGAATTCTTCTTATAATAATTATTATGTTTTTTCATTATAAATGAACAAAATTACATGATTTTCATGACTTCAATATTACGAATTATTTTACGAAAATTTCCAAACCTTAAAATTTGGGGATCGTACATTTGTACAGCTACACACTTGTCTTCCAAATTGACGACCTAAAGATTTTGAGAATTAAAATATTTCTGAAACTCCAAATACATTTTAAAATCAAGTTCCGAAGAAGTGTAGAGAGAAATTTTGTAATTGGAAATGGAAATAGTTTCTCATAAATAGAAGCTGAAGAGTCCTGATGTATAAAGGTAAGCATAAAAATGAAAATATAATAATAATAATAATAATAATAATAATAATAATAATAATAATAATAATAATAATGCCATTGTGTTTACGTCCCTCCAACTACTTTTACTGTTTTCAGAGGTGCTGAGGTGCTGGAATTTAGTCCCCCAGGAGTTCTTTTACGTGCTAGTGGATGTAATGTCAGGAGGCTCGTGTACATTACAACCTCCGAATTCCAACGGACTGGGCCAGGATTTTACCTGCCAAGTTGGGGTCAGAATGCCAGCGACTCAACAGTTTGAGCCACTCGGCCCAGTCATTAGAATGAAAATATTGAATCAATGAGGCATTTCCAAATACCATAGAAACTCAGAATGTTTTACCACAGAACCTGTTACCTAACAGAATTCTAATAATGGAAAACCCCCAAAAAGTCGACAGAATTGTTCCGTCTGTTACAATCGAAATGTGAAATTGTCTCGTTATCAAATATTTCAAAAGCTATCAGTCTAAATTTTATAAAAGAAATGTACTGGCTACAGAGTCTTATTCAAAAGCAGCATCTCAATGTCTCCAACTTCATAGAATTCAGGCAGTCTTCAGATCACATCGGTACATTTAGGCCGAAACCATATATCACTGGTCCACTCACCTATAACTTCCGACTACGATCACAAAGTGCTGAGAAGCTGTTGCTTCCATGCGAAGTAGCATATGGAGATGGATGTATTCCATTCCATAAAAATGAAATAAAGAGGATCTAAGGAAACTGGAGAGGTATATTCCAGAAATGTCAGTACGGGACATCTATTTGGCACTTTGTGAATTGCCGACTAACAATAGTCACGAATTTGAAATCATTGGATGAGTGCCGCACTGTGAACTGCGTGCATTACAAACGTTGCTTCCAAGTATTCAAATAAGCTCTCATAGTTATAACAAGGTCAGTTTAAAATAAATTATCCCCTTTCAATTCCAATTATTACAACCTACTTACAAGTGGGACCTCATTTTCATTTAACTATGTCAGTTATTTAAAAAATACCGTAAGACTATCACAATAAAGTGCAAAAAAAGGAATATCTAGCTGTAGCATTTCATAATTTTCTTGTGAAAAGTGTGCAACAATATATAGTAATGATACAATTTCGTGGTTTAACGTTTAATTTTACCGGAAAGTAAGCAAAAAGTTATTATTATTTTTCACACATGTTTTCTCTTCAGACGAGTTCGGATTCTCAAATTACCGATTCAATTATAGAAACAACAGTAGTAATTATAAAATAATTAACTGAAATGTAAACCTGTAATTATAAGGAAAATATTCACGGACTCACTGACACTTCACTCATAATACAAGTCAGTTGGAAGCACTCAGAAAGTGATTTCGGTATGCGTATAACGAGCAGCTCTTTTCAGACCCCCGCCTCGCCCCGCTCCAATGATGACCTGCATGGGCCTCTTTAACCACATACTAACCCTCCTACCAATCTTAAATATCTAACAATTCAAGGAATCGAAACGTATCCCTAGAGGACAGCAGCTAATAGTGCTAAGTGTTACACTACGAAGACAGAACGACAAGAAGACTTTTACAAAGAATAAATAAAGGCTATGTTAGTAACAGAATCGGTGGGTGACGCTGTGGTAAAACGGCGGTTTCAGTGGTGTGGTCATGTGAGGCGAATGACGTTAGACGTTATATCGGTTATTGTTACTCTATAATGACAGTGTACATATAGAATATTCTTCTTCTTTCCGATTAGGCCTGCTAAGAACCACGTGCCAATTTCAATTCAGTTCTTCATACTTTGTTTTTTTCTCTTCCGCTCCTTCAAATATTCTTTCATCCTTTCACTATGCTCTTTCCTTCCGTCCTCGGACTACTTCGCACCAGGCTTCTTGTTCAATCTTCCTTGGAATCCTTCCATACTTACTACCCTCTTTCTAAAAATTTCTCTGTCCAAAGTTTCTTCTTCTCTTATGTTATTTCTTTCTAAATCTTTCTTTACTTCTTGAATCCAGCTAGTTGTTGCCTTTTTGTCCCAAAGGCACTTTAAAATCCTTTTTGTTAATCTGGAATCATTCATTCTGTAAATATGTCCGAAAAATTGCAATCTACTTTTTCATATGGTTTCTGTTATGTTTTCTATGTTCCTGTATATTTCATCATTAGATCTTAATTTCCATACTTCTGTTGGTTCCACAGGGCCTAAGAATATTATTTATTTATTTATTTATTTATTTATTTATTTATTTATTTATTTATTTATTTATTTATTTATTTATTGTTCACTAGCGAAGTTGATTTGACGACTGTTATCATCGCCTTGAATTAGGAGTCATCATTTACTTGAAGTCCAAATTGTAGCGTTGGTCTTAGTAGCGATACGCGTATTAATATATCCTGTGGACAAATAAATATCTCATAACATATGGAAACAGACAATGGTGACCGCTTTAGGAGAGAACAACTTCATGTGCCCAGGAAATATCTGACAGGTTTCTAAGAACCTATTTATGTCAAAATGTAGAAGTTCACCAGTGAGGACAGTTTTAAAGTATCTATAGAAAATTCTAAATTTCGATGCTTGGACGGTTGACTGAAACTTTGATTATGGTATTCCTGCCTGGCCAAATATTCTTTCATCCTTTCACTATGCTCTTTCCTTCCGTCCTCGGACTACTTCGCACCAGGCTTCTTGTTCAATCTTCCTTGGAATCCTTCCATACTTACTACCCTCTTTCTAAAAATTTCTCTGTCCAAAGTTTCTTCTTCTCTTATGTTATTTCTTTCTAAATCTTTCTTTACTTCTTGAATCCAGCTAGTTGTTGCCTTTTTGTCCCAAAGGCACTTTAAAATCCTTTTTGTTAATCTGGAATCATTCATTCTGTAAATATGTCCGAAAAATTGCAATCTACTTTTTCATATGGTTTCTGTTATGTTTTCTATGTTCCTGTATATTTCATCATTAGATCTTAATTTCCATACTTCTGTTGGTTCCACAGGGCCTAAGAATATTATTTATTTATTTATTTATTTATTTATTTATTTATTTATTTATTGTTCACTAGCGAAGTTGATTTGACGACTGTTATCATTTACTTGAAGTCCAAATTGTAGCGTTGGTCTTAGTAGCGATACGCGTATTAATATATCCTGTGGACAAATAAATATCTCATAACATATGGAAACAGACAATGGTGACCGCTTTAGGAGAGAACAACTTCATGTGCCCAGGAAATATCTGACAGGTTTCTAAGAACCTATTTATGTCAAAATGTAGAAGTTCACCAGTGAGGACAGTTTTAAAGTATCTATAGAAAATTCTAAATTTCGATGCTTGGACGGTTGACTGAAACTTTGATTATGGTATTCCTGCCTGGCAGGAACATGTACACTAACGTGCAAATCGCCCAAGTAGCGTAAAAAGGTTAATCTGAACGCTTGTGATATTATTATTATTATTATTATTATTATTATTATTATTATTATTATTATTATTATTATTATTATTTTCATGTATGGTTTTCACGATCCCATTTCCTTAAAAAGACAGGAATTTGCTTTTAAATCATCTGAAACGGGAAATACTGATGGAAACTTTCACACTTCATGAACACGCTGCTCCTCTTTACCCTCTTCACTCCACGACTGTTTTAATAATGCCAAAAGGGGTTTAATTAAATTTCTGCGTTCCCCAGTTGATGAAATGGAACCCTTAATTTCCCCCCAGATATCTCGCTATGCACAAATATATACGGAGAATTAGCTCATGTTAACAAATTTGCATCTGATGCTTCCCCGTCAACGAATTAGTCTACTGTACAAAATTTAATAATAATAATAATAATAATAATAATGATAATAATAATAATAATAATAATAATAATAATAATAATAATAATAATAATAATAGGGAGCCTCCGTGGCTCAGACGGCAGCGCGTCGGCCTCTCACCGCTGGATACCATGGTTCAAATCCCGGTCACTCCATGTGAGATTTGTGCTGGACAAAGCGGAGGCGGGACAGGTTTTTCTCCGGGTACT
Source organism: Anabrus simplex (assembly GCF_040414725.1). Classification (NCBI taxonomy): domain Eukaryota; kingdom Metazoa; phylum Arthropoda; class Insecta; order Orthoptera; family Tettigoniidae; genus Anabrus; species Anabrus simplex. Next base: position 104,072,201 of record NC_090271.1, on the reverse strand, counting down.
CCGGTTTTCATTCCAGCAACACTATCCATTCTCATTTCAAAGCATCTATCATTCATTAATAAATCACTTTGGGAGTGGCGACCCCATCGTACTAACAGTCTATATCTGCTTCATTCATTACATCCTTGACCCGGTAAATGACTGGAAAACAGGTTGTAGGTTTTCAATAATAATAATAATAATAATAATAATAATAATAATAATAATAATAATAATAATAATAATAATAATAATAATAATAATAATAATAATCTCCCCTATTCTGTTTAACTTAGTTCTAGACAAAGCTATTAGAGAATTGGAAAGGGACGTCAAGATGAAACGTTTAGCCTTTGCTGATGATCTAGCAGTAATTACTACGACCAGAGATGAAGCACGATACGCAGTACAGAGATTACCCAATATAGCTTAAAAGGTAGGCCTCCAGATATCGTACGAAAAATCCCAGTACATGGAAAATCTACATCATTATAGCAAAAAACTCCACTAGATTTGGAAAACGGCACTATACTACAGGTTACCTCCTTCAAATACCTTGGATGACCTTCGATGTTAGGACCCTTAAAACATCAAGCAGCAAGCAATACTTTGGAGAAATCATCCGACCATCGGGACTAGACAGCAGGGCCAACATAGAAAGAGCCACTAAACTCCATAAGGCGTACAAACAAACATGGATTTACTACAACAACAGAGTCATATCGTGTAAGGAAAATTACATCATTACAAGACAGTTGTTTCACCGGAAGCACAATACGCCTCCGAAACCATATACCCTGGAGGTCACTTCAACATTATACAGATTGAAGAGCAAGAAAGGAAAATTCTTCGGAAAATTTACGGTCTCATGAGAGAAAAAGGAACGTGGATTAAGAGGAGAACAGGGGACCTCTACTCATTAACTGACCGGTTCACTGATGCCGTACACAAGAGACGCCTGAAATTCTATGGCCACCTATGGACGCCTGTAGAGGACAGAGACAGACTCACCAAAATATTACTTAAAGTAATCCACTCAAGGAAGGTCACAATAAACTGGCTAGAAGAAACTAAGGCAGGCCTCCCAGAAATTAATATCACGGAAGACTTCATAGAAGTTCGTGGAGGCTTTAGTACAACAGTAGTCAAGCACAAATTCATGGAGAAACCTAAAAGGAAAACTGCTAGGAAGTGGTCCACAGAACGCAAGATGCAATACAGTGCATTCATGAAGGGATTTTGGGAGGATAAGAAGGCGGAAACCATCAGGCCAACAAACAAGTTCAAGTTAGATATTATTATTATTATTATTATTATTATTATTATTATTATTATTATTATTATTATTATTATTATTATTATTATTTACAAGCGAATGGGCCACTAAGGATCACGCTACAACTTCATTTCTTTCTCTTCGTGCGGAGTTTTCTCTGTGTCCAATACTCCTTCATGCGTTCGCTGGCCTGCTTCCTTTGTTCATATGTCCAGGCCCTTCCGGTCTTCCTAGTTCTTCCTGGGGTTGAACACTTTCCAAATTCTTCAGTGTGTTCCTAAATGTATTACTTTCTAACAGCTGGTCTTCCAAGATGCATAAACTTTCCATATCCTTCTTCGTTTCCTTAATCCAATGTTGTAGTGGTCTTTTTTCTCCAGAAGTAATCAAATATCTGTTTGGTAAGTCTGTTTGCGTTCATTCTGTATAGATGCCCAAGAAACGCCAGCCGCCTTTTCTTCATGGTCTCTGAGATTATTTCCACCTTCCGGTAAACTTTTTTGTTACTCCGAAGTTTCCATCCGCTTTCAGTTTGGACAGCTCCCATAATTTTTCTGAGGATTCTTCTTTCAAGGACCTCTAGCTTCTCCAGCTTGTAATTCATGGACAGACATTCACTGGCATACAGGCATTATTATATTATTTTATTAGTTTTATGCCCAACTTTTACGTTCCAGTAAATCTACTTATATGAGACTGGTGTATTTAAGCATCTTCAAATACCACGCGAGACTAAGCCGAGATTGAATTTGAAAATTTGGTCTCAGAATGCTAGCATTCTATCACCTAAAGCATCCAACACTGTATATAGAATTGAACGCGATGTATAAAATAATAAGGCCACCTGTCTAATAATAAAAAAAATATTTAACTGAAAAATAAACCAAGAGAAATTAAATAGAGGTCGTAATATAACAATTCTGAAAATTTATGAGTTTTGTGAATCTTAGTACCTAAATTTACCTCGTCTATTGTCTGATTCGTTGGCTGAATGGTCAGCGTACTGACCTTCTCTTCAGAGGGCCCCGTGTTCGATTCCCGGCTGGGTCAGGGATCTTAACCTTCATTGGTTGATTCCAATAGCCCGGGGGCCGGTTGTTTGTTCTGTCCCCAACATCCCTACAACTCACACACCACACATAACACTATCCTACACCACAATAACACGCAGTTACCTACATGGCAGATGCCGCCCACCCTCATCGGAGGGTCTGCCTTACAAGGGCTGCACTCGGATAGAAATAGCCACACTCAATTATTATTATTACCTCGTTTATTACGATTATTCTGAGGCAACGCAACCAAGGTGGTAAAAGGCATAGTATGTTCATGTGGAATGATGTGGTTTCGAATATATTTTGGGGAAACGAGAAATTTTGAACAAGTCTAACACTTTTGAAAAGGTACAGAGTCATTTGACCGTGTCAGGAATGGAACAGAGGAGCCCCCATCTAGCGGTGAGGATAGGAGTTATGCCGGCTGCCGAAGCCTGTCGCACTCCTCTTGACCAATGAATAATCACTGACAGATGAAAGAAAATGCTATTAGAGAGTGTTGCTGGAATGAAAGATGACGGGAAAAATCGGAGTACCCGGAAAAAAACCTTTTATACCTCCTGTTTGTCCAGTACAAATTTCACACGGAGTGACCCCTCCAGATAATAATAAGGTTATAAAATACACGAGCGCAACCTACGAACATAAAATTAATGAACAATATTGCAACTTATATTAAAGAAACCAGCAGAGTTCTGCATTTTTTATTTAAATACATGATGCCGATTATACCCACCACTGTGAGAAAATACCTATGTTAAATGGGGGAAGTTGCTGGAAATATAGCTTTCCCATAAGTTCTTCTTCTACAACATTCTTGCTTACATTCTTAACTGGTTTCTCCGACTTCTCGAATTGACGCTCTCGGAGAAGTCCTCATTTCTGCAGGGTGAAGTGTCAGTTAATATGCTGTCACTCCACGGGCAGTAGAGTGTGGGGAAAGGGAACGCTATATGTGGCTACCCACGAGACTAGCAGACCGCGCCGGGACGCGTCGGGACGTTGATTCAATTAAGGGTAGCCGCAGTGTTCCGCTCTATTACCGTCATCACGGGCGTGACGGACAGTAGAGGGACGGGAGTCACGCGGTCTCAACACAAGTCGACACACAGCCTCCCTTTAATTTGGCCAACTACGAACTCGCTCCCTGCGGTCAAACTGAACTGCAACATCAAGACGAATTAACTAATATTCAAGGACACACAACTAAGTTTACAAGTAGTAAGACTTATTAAGGTCCGCCTCTGTGGTGTAGTGGTTAGTGTGATTAGCTGCCACCCCCCAGAGGCCCAGGTTCGATTCCCGGCTCTGCCACGAAATTTTAAAAAGTGATACGAGGGCTGGAACGGGGTCCACTCAGCCTCGGGAGGTCAACTGAGTAGAGGTGGGTTCGATTCCCACCTCAGCCATCCTGGAAGTGGTTTTCCGTGGTTTCCCACTTCTCCTCCAGGCAAATGCCGGGATGGTACCTAACTTAATGCCACGGCCGCTTCCTTTCCTCTTCCTTGTCTATTCCTTCCAATCATCCCATCACACACCAAGGCCCCTGTTCAGCATAGCAGGTGAGGCCGCCTGGGGGAGGTACTGGCCCCCATTCCCAGTTGTATCCCCCGACCCAAAGTCTGAAGCTCCAGGACACTGCCCTTGAGGTGGTAGAGGTGGGATCCCTCGCTCAGTCCGAGGGAAAAACCAACCCTGGAGGGTAGGCAGATTAAGAAAGAAAGAAGGAAATAAATAAATAAAGATTTATTATGAAATAAATCATCCGTCCTCCAGACAAGGTGAACATAATGGTCTGAAATACATAAATTACAGTACGATATTATAATAATTAAATAATATCTTTTCTGAAAAATTCCCCGTAAAGAGATTACGATTATAAGTATAAATGCAACTGTATAATTTGCAGATAATCCCTTAAGATCTGTAATAAGATTTCCTACATGTCGTAAAATGGAATTTTTAAATTGTGAGGTATTGTGTTCTTCGACAGGGTACCTCTGGATCCAAACAGGAGGCCTCTGACAACTCATTGACCATGAGGAATATGATATTTGACTGATAGATATGGCAGACATGGTGTATAAATCGCTTCTGTCTCAAGATTATCATCCTGAGCTTGTTGCAAGTCCCTCTTGAAGCGGATGGTAGGATCTAACACCATCGACCTTCTTCATCGACGGCTGTGATGTCCATCCATTCTTATTTTATAGTGTCCTCGGATAATAGAAATGAGCTATTTTAAAAGGAGTCTAATGCCAACAGTCTAGCAAGAAATGTAATTCCATAGGAAAACAATCATGAAACGTTTCTCGGGAGCACTAATTCCACAAAAGTTCAAAATTAAAATCTGATGAAGACGCTATGCTTTTTAGCACTGAGTGAGTGTGGTAGATCGTCTAGTTGGTCAAACATAGTTTATAAGGTAAAAGAAAATTAAGAACAAACCTTGTTACAATACACAATGACATGATTCGTCCACATCAAGTTAGATCTTAAAGTTTAATAACATCAAATAAGAACTACTTATCAGCAGTTTAGACAAGGCTTCACTTTTAGCACGACTAATACCTTCAAAGCTTAGTTGACATACACGTAGGACAGGTCTCAGGTTCCTAGTGGAAGGGCCCTTTTAAAAAAAATTCGTAATCGTCACATTTCTATACTGTATCTTGATCAGGAGGTAAAAGTTTTTCGTCTGATAGTCTTATGGTCGTTGCTCCCTTAGCACCATCCAGGTGTCACGTGTAGGGTACCAATAGGTTAAACCTACGGACGTGAGCAACATTGGACTGTGAAGCCTTCCTCTACAAATGGAACAGAATTTCAATCACTATTGATCTGCATTTACGGCAGGCGCCCAGCTGGCAGATTCCATAACTGTTGTTTTCCTAACGTTTTCTTAAATGATTGCAAATCAATTGGAAATTTATTGAACATCTCCCTTCGTAAGTTATTCCAATCCCTAACTTCCCCAATTTGTCCTCTTGAATTCCAACTTTATCTTCCTATTGCGATTTTTCTTACTTTTAAAGACACCACTCAAATTTATTGGTCTACTGATGTCATTCTACGCCATCTCTCCGCTAACAGCTCGGAACATACCACTCAGTCGAGCAGCTCATCTCCTTTCGCCCAAGTCTTCCCAGCCCAAACTTTGCAACATTTTTGTAACGCTACTCTTTTGTCGGAAATCACACAGAACAAATCGAGCTGAGTTTCTTTGGATTTTTCCAGTTCTTGAATCAAGTAATCCTGGTGAGGGTCCCATACGCTGGAACCATACTCTAGTTGGGGTCTTACCAGAGACTTATGTGCGCTCTCATTTATATCCTTACTACAACCCATAAATACCGTCATGACCATGTGCAGAAATATGTACCCTTTATTTACAATCATATTTATGTGATTACCCCCAATGAAGATCTTTCTTTATATTAATACCTAGGTAGTTACAAGGTTCCCTAATAGGAACTTTCACCCCATCAACGCAGTAATTAAAACTGAGAGGACTTTTCCTATTTGTGAAACTCACAGCCTGACTTTTAACCCTGTTCATCATCATACGATTGCCTACTCTTCATCTTACAACATTATCGAGATCATTTTGCAGTTGCTCATAACCATCTAACTCTGTACAAACTAACATCATATGAAAACAGCCTTATCTCTGGTTCCACTTCTTTACACATATCATTGATATAAAAACATAAAGGTCCACTAATACTGCCTTGAGGAATTCCCCTCTTAATTATTACAGGGACAGATAAAGCTTCGCCTACTCTAATACTCTGAGTTCGATTTTCTAGAAATATAGCCACATATTCAGTTACTCTTTTGTCTAGTCCAGTTGCACTAGATCCTATGATCTACCCCATTAAATGCCTTAGATAGGTCAAACGCGATACCGTCCATTTGACCTCCTGAACCCACGTTATCTGCTATATCTTTCTGGAATCCTACAAGTTGAGCTTCAGTGGAAAAACTTTCCTAAACCCAAACTACCTTCTATCAAACCAGTCATGAATTTCGCAAACATGTCTAATATAATCAGAAAGAACGATTTCCCAAAGCTTACATACAATGCATGTCAAACTGACCGGCCTGTAATTTTCAGCTTTACGTCTCTCACCCTTTCGTTTGTACACAGGGGCTACTATAGCAACTCTCCATTCATTTGGTATAGATCCTTCATGCAAACAACGCCTGAGTATGACTGCGGTGCTACAAAACAGATGAACCAGTGCATCATCACCGATAGTAAGACAAGAAAGTGTAATGGCAGTGCCAGTGACTTTGTACCCGCGAACCCAGAAATTATAGGCTACATCCACAATTAAAATGTATGTGCATAGAAGTGTAGTTCCTACCTAAGACAGACACTATATCTATAGCAATATATAAATAAAAACAGCAAGTTAGGCATTAATATCTGTCATCTCAATTAATGTAACATAAATTTTCAGAGCTTGTAGACCAAGTGCGAATAGAGCATCTAACTCCAAACATTTAATCTGAACTTAGGAAAAATGTTACCGATTGAAAATTCGATCGTTGTCTTCAAGCCTTGAAAATTTTCTCTACATTCGAATAAAAAGAAATTCAAAACATAAATAAATATATGTATTGAAGATGGTTTTATATTTATTTTATGTATTTCAAGCAATCTGAACACATTCTCATTATCGGAAAAAGCGTGTCATTCTGTGTTTAGTATCATAATTTTTGGTTCAATTAGAGAGGGAGAGAGAGAGATAAACCGCCTGATGAACGCCCTAACGGCCTTCTAATCAGTTCACATGAAAAATATTTATTTTGTACGATATTTAGATTAAGCAGCGTTTGATTTATAACTCAAGATTAAAATTGCCAGCCATCAGGCGGATTGTAAATTATCAATCATATGCACTGATTGAATTTCTTTCATTCTCGAATAAAGTTAAAGGTCAGTACCCAAATGGTTGAACTTAGCACTTCGTAAGTTATGCTTCTCAAAGAGAATATGAATTGTGCTGGAATGTTATTGAAAGGAAATGTCTTTTATTTCACAATTTACTTTACGTCTCACTGACACAGATAGGTCTTGTGGCGACTAAGGGATAGTAAAGTGTTAGGAGTGGGAAGGAATTGGCCGTGTCCTTAACCCTTTGACCGCCAATTGATCGGACGTTCGAGGTTCAGTCTAAAAACGCCAACGTCCGATTGATCGGACGTTCCGGAAAAAAGTACTTTCCAAGTTATTTATTCGTTTTAATAATGTATAATACATGTTTTGGACTAGTATTGGATTAAATACTAAAGACTATATACAACAAGTTTAGTTGAGGAACTTGCTGCCGAGTGGCTTGGTGGCCAAGCGGCAATTCAGCTCCCAATGGCGGGTAACGACCCCCTCACTATTTTACCGAAAAAATAGGAACGTAACTGTTCCGTGTTCAGAAAGTGTAGTACTAGTCAAGGTGGTAAATGCAATATAGACCAGATACATTTGTAGACAGTGTAAGAAGAGTGCACACCGTTTGAGCCTCCCTAAGCACATTTGGTGGAGCACGTCATAAACATGTCTAAATATTAGTAAATAATTTCTTATATAATATTTTTAAGGCAAAAAGTGAATTTTTGAGCGTTACGTATGTGTGAAATATACATTAGTAGTATTTTTTTACTTAAAACGAACCAGGAACTGCAGCATTTGCATATAATGTAAGATTAGAAAATTTCACGTTAATGTTATAATAATAATAATAATAATAATAATAATAATAATAATAATAATAATAATAATAATAATAATAATAATATTGTAACTGTAATATTGTACATAAGGCTCTATAGTTTTATATATAGCATAGGAAACACCACCTCTCTAAAATAATGCAGTTTTTGGTCATGAAATATTTATTTTTCAAAGAAAGGAAATACTTATTTGAATTATCACTTCTTAAAATAAAAGTTTTAAAAATAAAGGTGCATTAATTTACATCAATAAAATGTCCAAAGCATTAACTTCGAAACAAAAAATTGCAAGTCCAATTTACATTAATTGAACAGAAGTTATTACGAATAATTTACTGCAAGGTAAAAAGTGCTTATTAGGCTTTGGCGGTATAGGACATGGACACCACGTATGAGGCTGGCGGTCAAAGGGTTAATTAAGGTACAGCCCCAGCATTTTCCTGGTATGAAAATGGGAAACCACGAGAAACCATCTTCAGTGCTGCCGACAGTAGGGTTCGAACTCACTATCTCCCGGACACAAGCTCACAATTGCGCGCCCCCAACTGCACGACCAACTCGCCCGGTTTGAAAGGAAAGAAACAGTTCATTCTCAGTGCTCATATCAAGCTGTACACAAGTCATAAAACGGGCTACTTCAGAGAAACATTGTATAATTATATCATTTAAAAGGGGAAATGCCAGGTTTTCCACACAAAAATCTTCACTCTGTTAACTGTCCACCTGAGGCAGTTCAGACGAAAGAACTTCGCGTCAGTTTGACGAGAATTCGATAAATTTAGAACAGAGACTTCAACTCCTGGAGGGGAATATTGGCGTACAGTTCACTCATCTTACACTAATCTACCCTACCAGTCGACTTGCTACCTTTTCCATGTCATTGGCGTTTACTACTTTCCCTTGAAAGAGAAAAGGAAATTTAGATTTTTTGTCTTACTGCCTCTCCAATGTTCATTTGTTCATTTCGTTCATTTGAGGGTTGAGGCGTTGGCTCTCTAACCCCAATCCTGGCTCAGTCCGGTGGAATTTGGAGGTGCTCTAATACGTCAGCCTCGTGTAGGTAGACTTACTGGCACATAAAATAGCTCCTGCGGGACAAAATATCGGCATCTCGGCGCCTCCAAAAACAGTCGAAAAGTAGCATTACGATTACGATCCATTCCCACGTCAACGCCTCAATAAGACCCAGGATTTTTAGGGAAGGAAAGATCATCGGCAGACGAAGCCCGGGGAGACAATGGATTTCTTCGCTGCAGAATCTCGGGGAAAGGCTTGGGATGTAGTGTAATCAACTGTCCCGGAGATAAACTATCAAGGCGAAGATCACCGAGATGACAGCCATTACCCAGGACGGTTAATGGAACCATAAGGAGACAAAGTGTTATTAGGTAATTTACATTATCTTCTTTCTTCCTTCTTAATCCGTTTACCCTCCAGGGTTGCTTTACCCCTCGGACTCAACGAGTGATCCCACCCCAACCGCCTCAAGGACATTGGATTGGGGATACAACTGGGAAGGAGGACCATTACGCCGCCCATTACCTGCTATGCTGAACAGGGGTCTTCTGCGGAAGGTGTGAATATCGAAAGAGATAGACAAGGAAGAGGGAAGGAAGGCGCCGTGGCCTTATGTTAGGTGCCATTGCGGTATTTGCCTTGAGGAGAATTGAGAAACCACGGAAAACCACTTCGAGGGAATCGAACCCCTATCTACTCAGTTGACCTCTCGAGGCAGAGTGGGTCCTGTTCCAGCCCCCGTGCCACTTTTCAAATTCCGTGGCAGAGCCTGGAATTGAACCCGAGCCTCCGGGGGTGGCAGCTAATCACACTGACCAGTACACCACAGAGACGGACAAGTTTAATTATAATAATTGAAATATGTATTTAATACCATAAAAATGACGTCTTTGAACGAATTTAACTAAAACAAAGGTAGAACGCATTTGCCTGTTTATCGCGGTTCATTTTCTCGAAATCTTGGAATAGAACAGACCACAGCCATGCTCGATCCTTAATACTTTGAAATGAGTACCGTATTTTCTATGATTGGTGTAGAACCGAAGTTAAAATTACCAAATTACACTCACCGTCTTACGGGTATTTATGATATGGACCAGGGTTTAACAAATGTTTCGTGCCTGAGGCCCCCTCGAAGTATCTCATTCAGGCCCAAGGACCCGCCAAGCTACAGAACAAAATTCATAATTGAGTAAACAATATACATACATACATTATCATTATAGACTGTTATGCCTTTCAGCGTTCAGTCTGCAAGCCTCTGTGAATTTACTAAACGTCGCCACAATCCTCGATTTGCAACCAGTGTTGTGGCCTCATTTACTTCTATACCTCTTATCTTTAAATCTTTAGAAACCGAGTCTAACCATCGTCGTCTTGGTCTACCTCTACTTCTCTTGCCCTCCATAGCAGAGTCCATTATTCTCCTAGGTAACCTATCCTCCTCCATTCGCCTCACATGACCCCACCACCGAAGCCGGTTTATGCGTACAGCTTCATCCATCGAGTTCATTCCTAAATTAGCCTTTATCTCCTCATTCCGAGTACCCTCCTGCCATTGTTCCCACCTGTTTGTACCAGCAATCATTCTTGCTACTTTCATGTCTGTTACTTCTAACTTATGAATAAGATATCCTGAGTCCACCCAGCTTTCGCTCCCGTAAAGCAAAGTTGGTCTGAAAACAGACCGATGTAAAGATAGTTTCGTCTGGGTGCTGACTTTCTTCTTACAGAATACTGTTGATCGCTACTGCGAGCTCACTGCATTATCTTTACGACACCTTGATTCAATCTCACTTACTATATTACCATCCTGGGAAAACACACAACCTAAATACTTGGAATTATCGACCTGTTCTAGCTTTGTATCACCAATCTGACATTCAGTTTTGTTGAATTTCTTACCTACTGAAATCAGTTTGGTCTTCGAGAGGCTTATTTTCATACCATACTCATTGCACCTATTTTCAAGTTCCAATATATTAGACTGCAGGCTTTCGGCACAGTCTGCCATTAAGACCAAGTCGTCAGCATAGGCCAGACTGCTTACTACATTTCCACCTAACTGAATCCCTCCCTGCCATTTTATACCTTTCAGTAGATGATCCATGTAAACTACGAACAGCAAAGGTGAAAGGTTACATCCTTGTCTAACCCCTGTGAGTAAACAAGAAACAGAATTTTATAATAATTAATATCTTTGATTGTATCCGTTTAATTCAGGTGTAATATTTAATTTCCTTTAAATTTAACTTAATGTAACATAATTTAACATAAATTAACTCTTCACTAAATTCTCCTTCTTCCCCATCATCACTGATGTTTTCCTCTTATCTATCATCCTCAGTATTTGCATTGAGTACCTTGTAAAAGTACACCTGCCATCTTTCGAGCACTTTCCACCTAAAACTATTGCAGATAATAAAATAATTACTCTTGAAATATATTCCAGAATAATTTGAGCATTGAAAATGAAAACCTACAACCTGTTTTCCAGTCTTTGACCGGGTCAGGGATGTAATGAATGAATCAGATATAGGCTGTTATTACGATAGGGTCGTCACTCCCAAAGTGATTTATATTAATGTGTGATAGATGCTATGAAATGAATATGGAGAGTGTTGCTGGAATGAAAGATGACAGGGAAAACCGGAGTACCCGGAGGAAAACCTGTTCCGCCTCCGCTTTGTCCAGCACAAATCACACATGGAGTGACCGGGATTTGAACCACGGTATCCAGCGATGAGAGGAAGACGCGCTGCCGTCTCAGCCACGGAGGCCCTAATTCGATCATTAAACAAAAAGAATTAAACTGGAATTTTGGTTGTCTTAATCTGCAGCAATCCCCTTAAATTGTTTTCAACTAAATTAGAATACTCATGTGGCGTATCCCTTGGTAAGCACGTCTACTTCGTGCGTATAGAAACTCATACGAAACAGTTCTAAATGTTTGGATACGGTCTACGATGGAAACATTGGGTAAGGCTCCGTAAATAGACGCCAGTGAGGTACAGAGGATATGTCATCAACCATTGTTCACAGTGTCGAGAAGCGTATGGGGCGAGAAAGTAGCTTGTGGTTTTGGCCAGCTTACATTCGGAAGATGGTGGGTTCGAATCCAGCTATCAGCAGCATTCTTGATGGTTTTTCGTGGTTTCCCATTTTCGCACGATGCAAATGTTTGTGTATTATTTGTATTAAGGCCACGATCGCTTCCTTCCCACACTTAGTTTATTCCTATCCCATCATCGTTGTAACATTTATCCGTGTCGATGCGACGTAAAGCAAATTATTTTTTAAAAAAACCTTTGTAGTCTCTATAAGTCATTCTCAAATTGTGGGACTACTAGAGAAGAACAGTGGCTGTTACGGTGGGAAAGGAAGATATTGAGGAAAATATTTGGAGCACTTAGAGATCAGGAACCCAGCTGTGAGATGCCGACGCACAGATAACTCAGAAACTATCGAATACACTTTTATAGGTACACAGGGTGGTGATTAGTGTGATTACCTGCCACCCCCGGAAGTCCGCGTTCGATTCTCGCCTCTGCTACGGAATTTGAAAGGTGCTACTAGGGCTGGAACGGAGTCCACTCAGCCCCGGGAGATCAACTGAGTAGAGGGGGTTCCAATTCCCACCTCAGCCATCCTAGAAGTGGTTTTCCGTTGTTTCCCACTTCTCCTTCAGGCAAATGCGGGGATGCTACCTAGATAACTTAAGTCCATGGCCGCTTCCTTCCCTCTTCCTTGTCTACCCCTTCCCATTTTTCCAACCCCCACAAGGCCCCTGTTGAGCATAACATGTGAGGCCGCCTGGGCGAGGTAGTTTTCCTCCTTCCTAGTTGTAGTCCCACGATCCAAAGTCTCACGCTCCAGGACACTTTCCTTGAGGCGGTAGAGGTTGGATCCCTCGCTGAGTCCGAGGGAAAACCAATTCTGCAGAGTAAATGGATTAAGAAAGAAAGAAAGAAAGAAAGATAAAGATGGAAAGAAGGTGTGCAGGGTTATTCATCTAAGTTGTCCACTCAAACAGGCCTAACTCCTGAACGGTTAATGATACGGACATTCTGTTTTCACTTTCAATGACGGTATCAAGGCACCCATAATCGAATTTACAGTACTTTCTCATGGCATCAGTACCTTCTGAGATAATGCTACTAAATATAACTATACTGTTTCCTACACATAGCATTAAACCTACAAACATTACAAATTCAGTACAGTAATTATTTTGAAAATCGGACGAGTAACTCTCGAGAAAATGTAATGTATTCAAACGTGTTTCATCTGCCAGCTGGGCGCTGCCCTGTTCGATTCGCCCAACGAATGATACACGAGCTAGATGTTGACGTACAGGGTTTCTTCTGACAGATACAGTAGGTATTCTCTCTACTGTACTCATACATACACTGGGATAAAATGTATGATTTAATATCTCCGTCGGTAGAAGGTAAATGAAGACCGGCCATTCGATGTGTTCTATGAGACTAAATTATTATCCTGACGTTACATTAAATTGCACAGGACCGAACGAGCTAGCTGCGTGGTGTTAGCTGCTTAGCTTAAGCAATTTCGTGTGGGTATTTCTAGTTGATTGCAGCCCTTGCCAGGCAGACCCTCCGATGAGGGTGGGCGGCATCTGCCATGTGTAGGTATCTGCGTGTTATTGTGGTGGAGGATAGTGTTATGTGTGGTGTGTGGTTGCATGGATGTTGGAGACAGCACAAACACCCAGCCCCCGGGCCACTGGAATTAACCAATCAAGGTTGAAATCCCCGACCCGGCCGGGAATCGAAATCGGGACCCTCTGTACCGAAGGACAGTACGCTGACCATTCAGCCAACGAGTCGGACAGCTGCTTAGCTGTTAACTTGCATTGTGGAGATGGTAGGTTCAAACCCCGCTCTCGGCCGTCGTGAAGGTGGTTCTCCGTGGTTTGCTGTTTTGACACCATATACACTTTAATTAAGGCCATGGCTGCTGCATTCCCGGTCCTAGTCCTTTCCTAAACCATCGTCACCAAAAACCCACTAATTCTTTCTAACACCAGGAACAAATAAAACCATACATTGTTGACATCAGGAAGAACATCTTCCCATCACACTGGGCCAAATCGACATGTGCGGCACGGATCGCAACACATCCTCACCACGGGGTGAAAAATGTGGTAGAGGAAGAACCATTAACAAACAAAAAGAAAGAAAGAAGGGCATACTTCGAATGTTTTAGGGAAATGGAGGTAGTGGAAGTGATTATTTTTTGATGACGTACAACCAGTACAACTTGGCAGTCACCCCTTTTCAATGCTAATCCTAAGGAAAAAAGAAAGAAGTGGTTCTATTCTTCGAAGAAAGAACAAAGGAAAGAGAACGGTCACGATGGCCGTGAACGTGTACTGTAAGACACCTTAGGCTTCACACACCTAACACCGTGGGGATCAGAAAAGAACAAGGGTTGGCTAAGGGAAGTCGGATATGAAAGGTAACCCGTCGCATATCCGCTTTTAATTGTTACGTACGGTGATATTAAAGGTGTTAAATAATACATTTTACCATAGTGTATTTATGAGCACAGAGAGGGAATACCTATATGTCAGAATCAGGTGAAACATCTCAGTATGTTAACAGCTAGCTTGCATCCGGGAGATAGTAGGTTCGAATCCGACTATCGGCAGCCCCGAAGATGGTTTTCCGTGGTTTCCCATTTTCACACCAGGCAAATGCTAGGGCTGTACCTTAATTAAGGCCACAGTCGCTTCCTTCCAACTCCTAGGCCTTTCCTATCCCATCGTCGCCGTAAGACCTATCTGTGTCGGTGCGACGTAAAGCCCCTAGCAAAAAAAAAAAAAAAAAAAAAAGAAATTGAACTGGGCAGTCCCCAGCTTGCCAATGAAGTACGTTTGAACACACCACACTTTTATTGAGAAGTACTTGTCTGTTTTCCGAAATAATCACGGTGCTTAATTTGTATTATTTGTAAGTATAAGGATATGTGTGGAAAATAGTGTATTTCCATTTAAAACAACAAAGTTATTACCATTATCTAAGAAGATTTTGACGTCATATTGTGAGTCGAATTTGGGTTCGTTGGTACCATTAATGAAAGTGAAACAAAGGACGTCGATATCTTTAACCGTTCACGATTTTTTTTGAGATGGACAACTTAGCTGAATAACCATGTACACCCATAAAATTGTTCGAGAGAGAGTGTGTGTGTGTGTTTGTGTGTGAACATTTTATCAACTATATGATGCGAAATGACTTCCATGTGTTGAAACATTCTTCAAATAAAATAGTATACGACATTCTAAAATTTCTTACAAATCTATGCATTATTGCACTAAAACGTAATTTATTAACCAATGTATCCCAAAGAGCATTATTTGGTAACCACGAGATCTATCAAGAAATTCAAGAAGAGTGCCAAAAATAATTAACAAATAGCCGAGTCATCAGGTAAACGGTATATGCCCACACAGTGGACAGCTGCGAGTTTGTACTGAAGAAGAATGCCCTTAAACATGTTTTATATTACTGCGCTATTTTTAATAAAGAGGGAAGTCAGTATTATACATATATGCATGTTTATAAATTTGAACATTATAGAGGAATGATATTTTAAATATTACAGAATTTTAGTACTGTATACCAACATTAAAAGCATTCTAATAAAACACACTTTTTACAGTTCAGTGGAAGCTTCAAAAATGTCAATGATGGACATTGCATTCATGAAGAAATATGACAGCCAGTCAGAATGTTATTTCGAAGTGGCTTGTAGGTGACTATATCTGGAGAGTTGGCCGTGCGGTTAGGGAGGCACAGCTGTGATCTTGCATCCAACAGATAGTGAGTTCGAGCCCCACTGTCGGCAGCCCTCACGATGGTTTTCCGTGGTTTCCCATTTTTACACGAGGTTGTATCTTAATTAAGGCCACGGCCACTTCCTTCCCACTCTTAGTCCTATGCTATTCCATCGTCGCTATAAGAACTATCTGTATCCGTGCGACGTATAGCAAAGTTAAAGGAATACGTGAATGTAAAAATGATCCATGTCAGGAGAGGATAAAGTTCCCAAGAAAAGTGATATTGAGACGAGGAAAGTTCACCTGACGATAATAGTGAGGTGTATGACGTAAATTGTAGACATGTTTGCGGGCCAAATGGTTTCAATTCATCCAGAAAAATACTATTTACTATACCCTGGTTCGGTGTTAAGAACTGAATTCAGAGTAAATTTTCTAACACGGAAGTTCTTAAAAATCTTCAGTTATTTGAAATCCTTTAATCTAGTAATCACTCTGCAACAGCCTTCGTAATATTAGTTTACAATTTTGTTTTCAAAAACTAATTTTCAGTATTATTCCGCGCTCAAATCTGTAGCTTTTACACTACGGAGGTAGAGAAGTGACTCACACTCTTCAAACTTGTAAATTTTATATATCTTTTTCTTCTGTGCGTTAGATAAAAGAGCAACAAGACTCTAACGTCATTGTCAGAGGTCTGCCCTGAGGACAAGAGATGAAGGGATTACTCTACTTCTAAAAGTACTCGCAATGCAAAACAAAAGCTCTTTCATTAATATTTTCTAACTAACATTAATCTGGCAAGCAATAATATGGTAGGGAGATGAAGAGAATCCATTAGCCTGGCAGACGATCTGCTTCCATTAGCCGTGCACGGCGCTACAGAGAACAGAGATCGAAGGTGTTCTTTGAGTGAGAAAGGACAAGCAAACAACGTTAACTAATGACCTTTCTGTCATTCTCTAAGAGGAAATGAAAATGATAACCCTACTGCGTTCTCCTCACATTGTGCCGGGAGCGAATCCTCTAACATGGAGGATCTCAAACTTTCAGTTATCCGACCTCCTTTCATTTGATCACCTTGCTACATCTTTCGGTTATACACTGCTGTTCTTGAATATGAGAACACCATCAAACTTCCTCTTTCCTGGGGGCACCGGGTTCTATTGCCGGCCAGTCTTGAGGTTTTAAGTCTGGAATGAGGATTGGAAGAAGGTGCAGTCATACTCGTTAAACTAACCGAGGAGAAACCAATGTATCGTCAACGTACGTCCAAAGAAGAACTACGTAAAACTCCATGAACTAATGTATTGTAAACGTCTTCATAATATGTGTGTGTTACTTCAGAAACTGTGCCGGTCTTCTTCTAGTCCATATCACAAGTATCTTGTCCATGTCATTCTTTGTAACTTAACCCGAGACGTAAATGCTTAATATTTTACATTTGTCTTTTGTCCTCGTAATAATCTATATATATAAAATTGCAGGTTGGTATGTTTGAAGCTAAAAGACTCAAAAACTACTCGACCGATTTCGCTGAAATTTTCACAGTTTGTTCTTATTACATCTGAGAGGGATTGTGAAGTGTTTTGAACGAAATCTGATTGGTAGTTCGGCACTAAGGGGTGATAAATAAAATAAGGGAAGATAAGCAAACCGCAAGACAAGTCCGACAACCTTCAAGATTGTTTTCTATGGTTTCCCACCTTCACACCAAGCTGTATCTTATTTAAGGCTACGGCCACTTAATTCCCATTTTTAGGCCTATCCTATCCTATCGTCGCTATAAGAACTATCTGTGCTGGTGCGACGTAAAGCAAAGAAGAAAAAGGTGACTGTAAAAATTATCCATGTCAGGATGTGAACAGCATGTGAACACTATGATGTGTTCCTTAAAACTTATTTCTGCTTTTATCAAATAGTGTGGGGGCAGGACACACCTCCCAGCCCAAGGGGAGAGGATGAAATGTAAAAGTAATCGAAAACGACCGATATTAGTGTCGTATATGTTGAGGTAAATAAATGTACACAGGCAGGACAACGTCTGTCGGGTTCTGCATGTAACTTAATACAGATAAAACTCCCCTAGCCAAGAGACCGATGAACCAAAAACCTCCATCACTTCCTCAATCCACTCTTTACCCATCCTATTTATACTTCACTTCCCCTCAACCCACCCCCATTTCCTGGTCAGAGAAAAGGTGATACCTTGTCGGTTGCACATCCACCCCTTAAAGGGGGGGGGGGGAGTAAAATTTTAGTTGGAGATATTAACTTTCTGAAAGTTGCTTTACGTCGCACCGACGCAGATAGGTCTTACGGCAACGTTGCTAAAGGAAAGGGCTAGGAATGGGAAGGAATCAGCCGTGGCCTTAATTAAAGTACAGACCCAGCATTTGCCAGGTGTGAAAATAGGAAACCACGTGAAACGATCTTCAGGGCTGCCGACAGTGGGGTTCGAACCCACTATCTCCCGAATACTGAATACTGACCGTACATAAGCGACTGCAGCTATCGAGCTATGTATTTCTAGGTTAACTGACCATTCTATGGCGTGCTATGTTTAAGACAGTGTGCTTCGAAAGGGCTTTTGGTCAATTAAATTCATCCATCTTTTAAATACCTTGCATATTACACATAAATTTATCATCAGCTCACATACACACTTATATAACATTATCTTTATTTAATCGTTTCCGTGTTCCTTAATCAGTTTGAAGCGTCTATTACTGTAGAATAAATGCTTAGTCTGGAATGCAGAACACGAACTGAGACTCCCAAAGAAGCTCATCCCCGAAATCGCGACCCTCGTCCTCCGAGGCTCCATCAAGATTCTGAGGCACCACCTCTACATCTAATTTCGAATTTTCTTTAATTAATAGATATTTACAGAAAATTGATATGTTTTACCTTGTTCTTAGCGGCAGCCTGTAAATACAGGAGGTCTTTCCAAAATAAATGGAAATTATATTGATATACCTTCAAACTCACCTTCCAATTCCTAGTTCATGTTTATTTCAGCTGTTGGTCATAAGAAGTTTTTATTAACATATACGGTATCAGAGAGAAGCATAAATGTGTTTTTCTGGTTATTGGCAGGGATGTATAACGTCAAAATAATGTTCTATTTCAAAAATAAAGAAATTGAAAATTTGATGTTTGTAGTTCAGGTAATGTTTAATGCCGAACGACTCAGAGCTTTGATAAAATAAACTCATCGGACCAGAAATTAGTAACCCCCGCATAAATTTTTACAAGCATCATTAATACAATTTATTTCGACTCTGGACTTGATAAGCGCCTGGATTCGGTTAGAAAGTGAGTCCACAAGGTTCTGCAGGTACGTCGCATCCAGATTAAACCATTCCCTTAGGATTTGATTGAGTACTTTAACGAAGCTTCGGTGATGCTGATGTCGGCGTTTTACATGCTGTTTCAACATGTCCCACGGATTTTCAATGGGATTCATGTCAGGTGCTATTGCAGGCCAGTGGAGATGTAATAGGGTGGGGGGAAAGTTCATAAAACTAGTCGTATATGCCCCCAACCCGATGAATTTTGCTGTTGTCATCTTGAAAAGTCGAGGTATCAACAGCAGTTGACTGAAAGGCAACGCCTGATCATTTAGAATATTTCAATATTTTTGCTAGTGGCTTTACGTCGCACCGACACACATAGACTTTATGGCGACGATGGGTAGGAAAGGCCTACGAGTTGGAAAGAAGCGGCCGTCGCGTTAATTAAGGTACAGCCCCAGCATTTGATTGGTGTGGAAATGGGAAAAATGGAAAACCACCTTCAGGGCTGCCGACAGTGGGATTCGAACCCACTACCTCCCGGATGCAAGCACACAGCCTCGCGCCTCTAAACGCACGGCCAACTGGCCCGGTAACATTTAAATGATGGATGATGTTAGTGGTCACCTCAGTGAACAGACCCTATCAGTGAGACAAAAAACACCACGAAACGTCACAGATCCAACTCCAGCTTGAACGTGACCTAGAACACATCTAGGAAAAAATGCTTCATTTGGCCTTTGGTGCACTCATTGGGATACAGGCAAAAACGAGATTCGTCAGACCACGTTACATTCCGCCAGTCACCACGTTCGATGATTTCTAGTCCCTTGAAGACTCCCAGCTTCATGTACCTGTATGAGCAATGGCCTCTTGTGAGGTGACCGACTCCAAATGTTCATTACATTCAGTTCCGATCGCAATGTCCTCTCGCTAACAGGTTGGAAAGGACCTTCATTCACTGACTGCAGCAATTCCTATTGGGTTTGGAAGCGATTTTGATTCACAAGCCGTGAAAAGCGTTTCTGGTCCCTCTCAATCAGCATCTCTTTCCGACCACAATTCTGACGTGTTTTGTGACCACGTGTAGTACACCACTGCTTGTGGATACTTTGAATACCAACAAATCTAGCAAATTCACGCACCGTACGACCATTGGCAACCCAAAACACGATTGTCCCCTTTTTTACCACTTTGCCACATGTTGACGTAAACTGTCCGCTTAAAACGTCGATGTCTCACTGATCGCTACTGCCATATGCTATCGTGCGTGCGGTTGATCACGGAACTCGTTCGCTGCGCCATCAGTGCAGGATTAACGAACCATCTTTGCGTGCGCACTAGGGCGACTAATTTTTTGTCCTATGAGCTTATATTGCAACACTTTCCACTGTGAAAACGTTCCCTTCTTGTATGCGAAACGTTTCCATACAACTTACGCACGCATACTACTGAAGATGCAGTGAAGTAATGTGTACAGCTGCAGTGCAGTGATTTACTTAGACTTGCTTCTTACACGTTACACATACACATTGCCTGAAGCATAGTGCGGCGTTCGGTTTAAGCAGAAGGAAAAACGAATGTACTATCTACCTCACAAACACACTACTTCAAGACCGACCGACCGACCGACCGACCGACCGACCGACCGACCGACCCAGCCACCAAACCAACTTCCGTCCGATGAAACAACCAGCCACCCTACTTCATTAATTAGTCCTCATGTCATGTCTATATCTTCAAAGAATTCATCGAAATTCCTCTCACGTTTGTAGTATTGACCATAATTACTCAGCTGAATCTGACAGTATTCCATTTACTTTTACTAGAAATCTCAGTTTCGTATTTCCTTTTCAATCTCCTTTGTGCAACTTTTGATATTCTCTTCTTCTACTTCGAGGCCGATGACCTTCGATGTTACGGCCCTTAAAACAAGTATCTTCAAGCTCCTTCTCCTTCATCAACCCTTCAGGGTTGGTTTTTTCCTCGGATTCAGCGAGGGATCCCACCTCTACCGCCTCAAGCAGTGTTCTGGAACGTGAGACTTTGGGTGGGGGAATAAACAGGGGAGGACGACCAGTATCTCACCCAGGGGGCCTGACCTACTATGCTGAACAGGGCCCTTGTGACTCGACGGGAAGATTGGAAGGGATGGATCAGGAAGAAGGAAGGAAGCGACCGTGGCGGTTAGTTAGGTACCATCTCGGCATTTGCCTGGAGGATACGTGGGAAACCACTTAAAACCACTTCGAGGATGGGTTAGGTGGCAGCTAATCATACCAACCATTACACCACAGAGGCGAAACTTTTGATATTTTCCCATAAATATTCGTTTTGTGAAGCTTAGGACGTCTCTAATGTTCATATCATTGATGTTCCTTTCTTTTCTTAGGCTGATGGCTTTATTCTCCGGAGGATCGAACCTCTTCGACTTTCTGCTGTTATAGAGTTGAGAGGGAATGGTTTAGTGCTTTGTATTTCCACTTGAACAATAATGACCAACGACTAATGAAAGATTTGCCATCCTAAATAATAGAATTGTTGGCAATTGGTCTACCAGGGGTAAGGATTGAAATGAAAATTATTTTACGAAGTCTACTCTTTAAATTATTATCCGCCGTAACGTTGCATTTAATAGATCTTTGTTTGCATGGCATCACGCATTTTAGTGCCTTTGACCTTCAAAGTTTCACAAATACCTATAACGGTCCTTATCGTCCTTCTTCCTGGAGCGATACAGAAGGGTTTGACACCGCGTCAGATAAGGAAACAAACATCTCTTAAAACAATTGTCACTATTTTTAAATTCTTGCAGCTTAAAAATAAATTTGCCGGCCCAGAAGTTGAAGGGTAGTGTGTTTGCCTCTCATCCGGAGGCACTTGGTTATTTACCTGACCCTGAGGGTTGGTTCGAGGTCCACTCAGGATATGTGATTACAATAACTGAGGAACTATCTCACAGTGGTAACACCGGTCAAGGAAACTGAGAATAATGGCCGAGGGGTTTCTTCGCACTGGCGTTATCCCGTAAACTACAGGCCTTTGAGCTGAGCAGTGGTCACTTATTCAAGTCCCATCAGCGCTGTAAAGCCATGAGATTTGGTTTGCTCAATTGAAAAGTAAATTTGATAATCCTTTAGTTTCAAACTTAGAGAGTAAACACTTACTTCAACCTAAACTGAGACGTTGTATGTCGAAACACAATACTAACATATCTGTTTTAATTGATTTAATAATATATGAAATCAGTATATTTGTAGAACTATATCTTAATTTATGAAGGGGAGTTTTAGACTCAATTTTATGTATCCATCAATAAATTGAATCCACTTTTTTTTCTTCCTCTTCTTCTTTATCTGTTTACCCTCCAGGATCGGTTTCTTCCTCAGACTCAGCGAGGGATCCCATCTCTACCGCCTCAATGGCAGTGTCCTGGAGCTTTAGACTCTGGGTCGGGGGATACAACTGGGGAGGATGACCAGTACCTCGCACAGGCGGTCTCACCTGCTATGCTGAACAGGGGCCTTGTGATGGGGATGGGTAGTTTGGGAGGGATAGACAAGGAAGAGGGAAGGAAGCGGCCGTGGCCTTAAGTTAGGTACCATCTCGGCATTTGCCTGGAGGAGAAATGGGAAACAACGGAAAACCACTTCAAGGATGGCTGAGGTGGAAATCGAAACCACCTCTACTCAGTTGACCTCCAGAGGCTGAGTAGACACCGTTCCAGCCCCCGTAGCACTTTTTCAAATTTCGTGCCAGAGCCGGGAATCGAACCCGTGCCTTCGGGGGTGGCAGCTAATCACACTAACCACTACATCACAGAGGCGGACCCACTTCTATTGAACGCCTGAAAAGTGTGCATATTTCTTTATTACGGGAAAAGAGATAACATTTTAATGTTATTTGCTTTACGTCCCACTAACTACACTTTTACGGTTTCCGGAGACACCGGGGTGCCGGAATTTTGTCCCGCAGGAGTTCTTTTACGTGCCAGTAACTCTACCGACACTAGGCTGACGTACTTGAGCACCTTCAAATACAACCGGACTGAGCCATGATCGAACCTGCCAAGTTGGCGTCAGAAGGCCAGCGCCTCAACCGTTTGAGCAACTCAGGCCGGCGAAAAGAGATAAAGAAAGGATTCATAGAAGAGGAGAAAGCCCAATCAAAGTTTATCGAAGAAACATCTGGTCTTCTCTATTTTCAATCCAATCTGATTGAGCTATTTAGGATAAACAGCCTTGGTAGAGCGTTAGAATATACTCCAGAGTAGGACTTCGTGCAGCATCCTCGCCGTGCATGCGGTGATGGAGCTGGCGAATTGTTACTTTGCGAGTTGTGCGGTTCGCGTGCTCTCTCCAGTTCATTACCACACGGCACGCTAGCCGTCTGGACTCGGGTGAACAAAGGGAGGCTGCGATCAGGTTCCAACAAAGGTCTAGCATGTCGAGTGGCCACTAATCTCCAAGTATTAATTGTATAAAAGCTTTCTCTCCCTATGTCCGTGATTATTACAAACTTTATACCCAGCCTCAAATGAAATACTCGCACCGTATTCGCAAAATTAGTTCACAAGAATTTAATGTAAAATTAATTAGCCTGGATTCAGAAGAATACTAGTCGCAATCACTGAACTGAAATTCGCCCATGGATTACCAACTTCAGTCAATGCTTCAACCAACCGGTACTTGAAACAAGTTCTTTATTCCCAGTTTTTCTATCCAGCCTCCTAGGATCAAATCTTGTACTCTTCCGACCCCGATAGAATTACGATCACAGGACTTACAGAAGCCTAGACACTCACATGTTTCATGTTCTCGATAAGTCTAGTAGCTCAGGCGTAGAGTGCTGGTCTTCTGAGCTCGAGTTGGTGGGTTCCATTCCATTACTATTATTATTATTATTATTATTATTACTATTATTATTATTATTATTATTATTATTATTATTAGGCGTATATGGAATCCCTGACCTGAACACAAGACCCTCTGAATCTAAAGCTCCAATGCTGATCATTCAACCAAAGAGGCGGTCAAATTAAACAACTAGTTCATGATAATGAAAGCAATATTGATACATGCTACTGTTCTACTTGTTGTTGTTGTTGTTTGAGTTATCAGTCCATAGACTATTTTGATGCATCTCTCCATGACAACTTACCCTGTGCTGATCTTTTAATTACTTAACTACTTAACTACTACATCCAAGATCTATTCAAAATTGCTTGCCATATTCATACCTTGATGTACCCCTACCGTTCTTACCGCCTACATTTCCCTCAAAATCCAACTGAACTAGTCCTATGATTCTATCTCATCCTTTCGTCAAATTTAGCCCAATTAATCTCCTCTCACCAATTCGATTCAGTATCTCTGAATTTGTGATTCGATCTGCCATTCTCACCTGCAGCATTCTTCTGTAACACGACTTTTAAAAAGCTTGTCTTTCTTTCTGAGCTAGTTATCGTCCATATTTCACTTCCATACAATGCCACGCTCCAAACGAAAGTCTTCGAAAACATCTTTCTAATTCCTATTTTCTTAAGAAAGACCTTCCTTGCTTCTGCTAGTCTGTATTTGATGTCCTCCTTACTTCTTCCATTGTTACTTATTTTACTACCCGAGTAACAATATCCATCTCCTTCCTTTCATTTCCTAATCCAGTATTTCCTGAATCACATGCCTTCGTTCGACTGTACTCCATTACTTTTGATTTGGACTTATTTTCGTCCTGTATTCTTTCCTCAAGACTCTGTACATACCGTTCAATAACGTCTCTAGATCTTATGCAGACTCAGATAAAATAATAACATAATCGGCAAATCTCAGGGTTGTGATTCCCTTTCGAAATTTATCTTTGAAAGAATTTACCGTCTGTTCTATATAAACATTGAAGAGGAGGGGTGAACAAACTGCAGCCTTGCCTCACTCCTTTCTGGATCGCTGCTCCTTTTTTCGAAGCTCTCGATTCTTATCACTGCGGAATGATTATTGTACAGATTGCTTATAATTCTTCGTTCTCGGTATCTGATCTCGATCACTTTCAGAGTCTCAAATAACTTGGTCCAATCAATATTATCGGATGCCTTTTTAAAATCTACAAAAGCCATATACGTGGGGTTGTCCTCCTTAATTCGGTCATCTAAGATGAGAGGTAAAGTCAGGATGCTTCACGTGTTCGTACATTTCTTCTGAAGCCAAATTAATCTTCTTTCAACTCAGGTTCAACTTTTCCTTCCATTCTTCTCTAAATAATACCGGTTAAAATTTTGCAGGCGTGAAGTGCTAAACTAATGGTGCGGTAGTTTTCACACTTGTCAGCACGTGCTTTCTTGGGAATAGGTTTAACAACATTCTGCGCAAAATCAGATGGCATTTGTCATATAACATACATCTTACACAGTAAATGTAATAACCTCGCCATGTTAGCTTCTCCTGAGGCAGTCATTAATGCTGAGCGTATGCCATCAATTTCAGGTGCCTTATTTCTAATTACGTCTCTCAATGATCTGCCGAATTCCGACCTCAAAATTGCCTCTCCCATTTAATTAGCATAAACAGCCTCTTCTTATTCCAGAACAATATCATCTACTTCTTTACCTTGATACAGCTGTTGGATATGTTCTTGTCATCTCTCCGCCTTCTCTTCTTTCCCTATAAGTGATTTTCAGTTATTATTCAATTATTCATTTACCTAGTTTTTTCACCACAATAGTGGAAACAAACTAACTCACCCAGTGAGTTCAGCTGAGCTATCCCTAACGGATGGTAGGTCGTCGCTCTACAGAGATGTACCTGTAGATTTTAAATTTAATGTAAGACTTTTTTCCTCCTTTCATGACTACCTCTTATCTTATTCTTCAAGAGATCGTTCCTTTACGATTTTAGTTTCGTTTTGATAATCATCTTCACAATTTTCCTTGTCGATATGGCCCTTAGGACAATCACGACAAATACCAACACCACGGCCAGTTAACACGATTGCACAATACTTCCAAGTTAGAGATGCTCTTCGTAGACATGGACTTCGCAATGAATTGAATGAAAGGGCGTAGGGCTTTTAGTGCCGGAAGTGTCCGAGGATATGCTCGGCTCGCCAGGTGCAGGTCTTTCGATCTGACTCCCTTAGGCGACATGCGCGTAAAGATGAGGATGAAATGATAATGAAGGCTACATATACTCCCAGTCCCCGCGCCAGAGAAATTAACCAGTGATGGTTAAAATTCCCGACCCTGCCGAGAATCGAAACGGGAACCCTGTGACCAAAGACCAGCACGCTAACCATTTAGCCATGGAGCCGGACGCAACTGAAGTGTAAATTCATGAGTTATGTTATCATAGTGGGTAAGGTAAAACTGTGTAAGGCACGAATGATCGTAAATTATATTCTCTATAACTTCAGTTATGTATTATTTGTGGACAGGACCACAAATAACACAGATTCAATTTTATACTTTCCCCTAAACTACCATTTCACCTAGCATGAATGAAATTATTTATAACCTGAACCGCAATGTTACCATTCTCCGCAAGCATCTATATTGTGAAAATGAAAATCCAAAGCCTGTTTTCAGTCATTCGACCGCGTCAGGAATGGAATGAATGAAGCCCGCATCCAGCGGCGAGGATAGGAATTTTCCCGGCTGCCGTAGCCTGTCGCGCTCCCCTGGGGCAATCATTAATGACTGACAGATGAAATGAAATGATATTGGAGAGTGTTGCTGGAATGAAATATGACAGGGAAAACCGGAGTACCCGGAAAAAAACCTGTCCCGCCTCCGCTTTGTCCAGCAAAAGCTCACATGGAGTGACCGGGATTTGAACCACGGAACACAGCGGTGAGAGGCCGGTGCGCTTCCGCTTGAGCCACGGAGGCTCTTCCCTGAGCCTCGTGATGGTTGCTGTTTCTATCTGGCAAATTCAAGAAAATTCACCAATGACTTGGAAGACATAATTATTTCGCAGTAGATACACATTGTAGTCCGTATCTGTGGTGTAGTAGTTAGTGTGATTAGCTGCTACTCCCGGAGACCCGGGTTCGATTCCCGGCTCTGCCACGAAATTTGAAAAGAGGTACGAGGGCTGGAACCGGGTCCACTCAGCCTCGGGAGGTCAACGGAGTAGAGGTGGGTTCGGTTCCCAATTAAGCCATCCTGGAAGTGGTTTTCCTTGGTTTCCGACTTCTCCTCCAGGCAAAAGCATAGTACCTAACTTAAGGCCAACGCCGCTTCCTTCCCTCTTCCTTGTCTATCCCTTCCAATCTTCCCATCCCCCCTCAAGGCTCCTGTTCTGCATAGCAGGTGAGGCCGCCTGGGCGAGGTACTGGTCATCCTACCTAGTTGTATCCCCGACCCAATGTCTCAAGCTCCAGGTCACTGCCCTTGAGGCAGTAGAGGTGGAATCCCTCGCTGAGTCCGAGGGAAAAACCAACCCTAGAGGGTAAGCAGATTAAGAAAGAAAGAAAGATATACATTGTCCTTGTGGTAGCTTCCTCATGGGGGAAGTTACATTGATGAAATAATAATTAATTCATCATCATCATCATCATCATCATCATCATCATCATCATCATCATCATCATCATCATCATCATCATCTGTTTACCCTCCAGATTCGGTTTTTCCCTCGGACTCAGCGAGGGATCCCACCTCTACCACCTCAAGGGCAGTGTCCTGGAGCTTCAGACTCTTGGTCGGGGATACAACTGGGGAGAATGACCAGTACCTCGCCCAGGCGGCCTCACCTGCTATGCTGAACAGGGGCCTTGCGGGGGATGGGGAAGATGGGAAGGGATAGACAAGGAAGAGGGAAGGAAGCTGCCGTGGCCTTAAGTTAGGTACCATCCCGGCATTTGCCTGGAGGAGAAGTGGGAAACCACGTAAAACCACTTCAGGGATGGCTGAGGTCGGAATCGAACCCACCTCTAATCAGTTGACCTCCCGAGGCTGAGTGGACCCCGTTCCAGCCCTCGTAGCACTTTTCAAATTTCGTGGTAGAGCGGGGAATCGAACCCGGACCTCCGGGGGTGGCAGCTAATCACGCTAACCACTACACCACAGAGGCGGACATAATTAATTTTTTTCGCCCAATTCCTCTAGGCTCAGTAATTGGTATAGACTAGTCTACAAAATTCTGAATTAATTTTATTATTGTCGGTACAGTAAAACTGTAAAATATATAAATCGTTAGCTTGAATTTGGGAGATGGTGGGTTCGAATCCCACAGTCGACAACCCTGAAGATTATTTCCTGTGGTTTCCCATTTCTACACAATGCAAATGCTGGGGCTGTACCTTAATTAAGGCCACGGTCTCTCTCTTCCCGATCCTAGCAATTTCCCATCCTTCCTTCACCGAAAACTTTTGATGTGTTAGTGCAACGAACGCATTAAACTGATCAATTATTGTTGTATAAGAACCAATCACGCTGTACGCTCTACGAAAGTTCATCGCAGACTAGCTGACACTATGAAATTACTGAATGGGCTATATGGAACAGGTGGCTGTTGCATCGTTAGCTCGCCCAGAAGACACGACGCGGTGTAAAACAGGCAAGTAGACTAAGACTCGGGATGTGTTAATTTCACAGCTCTGCTGTTGATTTTCGATGCGTTTTTCCTACATCTGCCAATAACATTCTAAATTATGATCATTAGCAATTCAGAAACCTCTATATAGTTCGCAGCATATTGTTAACAGTAAAAGATTCAGTGACAAATGAAGTCGCTTGCAGAGGCACTACCTCATTCAGAAAGAATATTCTTGGGCCATCATCTTTAAGTTGCGACTGCGTCCGCGAAGAGGGTGCATTGTGTTGCTACCTGACACGGAGATAAAACTTACAATAGAGGACTGTTCTGCGGCAAATTGTGCTGTAGAAGAGAGAGACTAAAAGAACGATGCTCCACAGTGAGATTTACAATTCAGTCATGAAAAACACTTTGAAATTGCGATGGAAGGGAATCAGATATTAGTTCTCTTGCATGATTTAGACTTATACCAGTATAGAAGAGAAAATGCCATCATAGGAATTGATAAAAAATTTATTCCCCAAAAACTATACTCATACTGTATTCATACATTCGGAAAACTAATTAACTTTATAATACACCAGATGTTTGTTTGATTGGAGAATGCAGCATTCTTGTTCAAATCGCGTAAGTCTAAAACCTCCACGTAACCGAATTCCGGTTTATCATGCTTTGAGGGTCTATATACACTAAATATTTTAATTTTTTCTTACTTAGGGTCCGCCTCTGTGGTGTAGTGGTTAGCGTGATTAGCTGCCATCCTCGGAGGTCCGGGGTCGATTCCCGGCTCTTCCACGAAATTTGCAAAGTGGTACGAGGGCTGGAACGGGGTCCACTCAGCCTCGGGAGGTCAACTGAGTAGAGGTGGGTTCTATTCCCACCTCAGCCATCCTGGAAGTGGTTTTCCATTTCTACTCCAGGCAAATGCCGGGATGTAACCTAACTGAAGGCCACGGCCGCTTCCTTCCCTCTTCCTTGCCTGTCCCATCCAATCTTCCCATCACTCTACAAGGCCCCTGTTCAGCATAGCAGGTGAGGCCGCCTGGGCGAGGTATTGGTCATTCTCCCCAGTTGTATCCCCGACCCATTGTCTGAATCTCCAGGACACTGCCCTTGAGGCGGTAGAGGTGGGATTCCTCGCTGAGTCCGAGGGAAAAACCAACCCTGGAGGGTAAACAGATTACGATTGCTATCTTACTTAGGTTGTATGCTCCAATCAGAATAGCAACGCTGCTCTATATCCCGCACGACATTTATTGTAAGAGTTGCATATTATTTTACAATTTCTCTTACGGCGCATTGACAAAGATAGTTCTAATGATGACGAAGGGACAGGAAAGGGCTAGGAGAGGGAAAGAATCGATCGTGGCCTTGAATAAAATATAGACTAGAAATTTGCCTGGTGTGAAAATGGGAAACCAAGGAAGAAACCTCTTCAAGGCTGCCAACATTGTGTTTCGATACCACTATCTCCCGAATTAAAGCTGTCAACTCAAACCGCGCAGCCACCCTCTCGGCGCATTATTTATCCCACTGGTCAAAGAATGAGAAAGGTATCAGGTAATTGTGCCCACATAATTCATAACTTAAATTGTGATTCACCTATTTCTTTCAGAATTGCGTGCGGCTATTCTTGAGGATGAAGCAGAATAGTCAAATTTTATAAAAGGAATCTCAAAGGGCTACAGTCGATGAAGAAGAAATAAATTTTAAACTTTCTAAAATATCAATTAGAATTTGTGTGAAATCGATATAAATCTACTTGATAATATCACGGTCGTTCTGCCGATGAGGGATATCAGATAACGACCCCACACGGGCATACGTCACAATACATACGTCACAATGCAGGACGGTGACATAAACACACTCATTTAAATTACTTTGATACTGAGTGAAACAATGGTTCAAATAACATTTTAACTTAGAACATAACAACACACGTATCCTCTTCAAGAAAATTTCTGATCTGAAGAGGAGTGAAGAAAAGAAATACCTGTTTTCGGTTTACGTTTGGAGCTACTGATTTTGCACAATCTTGCAAGAACATTTTAAAAACCCATTAATAACTAAACACATCTTATAAAATCAGTTTTCACACCGTAAGAATAACCTTAGAACATTGGAAATACAGGCCAATTCTCTGGAGAGATATTGCATATTGAATATTTTATGACATGCATGTTTGGTGGTGTATGAAACATGTAATATGTAGATAGGAGAAGTCCGTGCCTTTTGGACCTGAGTGTAAATTGGACCGAAAAAGTTTTGGTATTTATAAATTTGGTCACCCCATGTCTGATACAAGATCAGAAAGACAGCTGAGGGAAGCTTTCAACCTGGAAGTTGTTTTGCTAGTGGACGTAATGTTGAAGAGGGCGAGGAAAACAATTGTAATACTCACATTCCTTGTACGTGTAAGCTTATAGGCCTACGATGACAGTAAGTGTACTGTGAAGTAGTTATATCAGCAAACAGGGCGTTTTAGCTTTTACAAGTGCTGACGAAGTATCTGGGAAAGTTTTAACATAGTTTTATTCATGAATATTAAATACTTCGCATATTATTTAGTTTTTGATTAAATCTTTGCACGCCGTGTAATTTAGACTGCTCGAGTTTGTGTAATTTTGACCGTTGATACAATTTTAATAATTTCGTATCTTCGTAGTTTTACTGGCAATTCTAAAAGAACTTGTTTTAAAATTTGAGGCCGGCCCCGCGGTGTAGGGGTAGCATATTTATCCCTTAAGCGGAGGCACCAGGTTATATTCCTGAGCAGGTCAGGGATTTTTACGTGGACCTCAGAGCTGCTCTGAGACCTACACTCAGCCTAGGTGACTACAATTGAGGAGTTATCTGACGACATTTTATTTGACAAATATTATGTTGACGATTGGATTCAATGCAATGGTTGCAAAATGTGGGTTCATGAAAACTTTGCTAAAATACAGGATGAATTGTTTTGTCATTGTCCTACATGCCAAAAGTGATTACCACAATTCATAGTCTCGTATTTTATTGCTTAGTATTTCATAATAAATTTATTAAATAACTTACAAATGTTTATATTTACCAGTCCAAATTATTTATTTATGTATTATTTATTTATTTATTTATTTATTTATTTATTTATTTATTTATTTATTTATTTATTTATGTCTTTTTCCAGTGGTGAAGTTAGGGCTCGAGGCCCTCTCCTCCACTTAACCACACACTAAGCAAAATCTTAAATAAAATACTGAGATATTTAAAATAGTTAAAACTACAAAAATTAATAGAATTGAGAATAACTTTAAATGCATTACTTAATTGGTTTCCTACTTCTCCTCCAGGCAAATGCCGGGATGGTACCCAACTGAAGGCCACGGCCGCTTCATTCCCTCTTCCTTGTCTATCCCTTCCAATCTTCCCATCCTCTCGCAAGACCCCTGTTCAGCATAGCAGGTGAGGCTGCCTTGGCGAGGTACTGGTCATTCTCCCCAACTGTATCCCCCGACCCAGAGTCTGGAGCTCCAGGCACTGCCTTTGAAGCGGTACAGCTGGGATCCCTCGCTGAGTCCGAGGGAAAAACCGACCCTGGAGGGTAAACAGATTACGAACGAACGAACTTAATACTGAAACTAATTAATATTAAAAACTCTTAACAATGACTAATCTTCAGGCGCGCACACATTCATACTTCACCCGGGCTGAGTGGCTCAGACGGTTGAGGCCTTGGCCTTCTGACCCCAACTTGGCAGGTTCGATCCTGGCTCAGTCCGGTGGTATTTGAAGGTGCCCAAACACGTCAGCCTCGTGCCGGTAGATTTACTGGCACGTAAACGAACTCCCGCAGGACTAAATTCCGGCACCTCGGCGTCTCCAAAAACCGTGAAAAAGAAGTTAGTGGGACGTAAAGCAAATAACATTATTATTAACATTCATACTTCAACCATTCAGTCAGCTGTCCTCAGCAGGAAGTCTCGGCAGGTGACCTTAAATCTTATTAAAGAGCTAGATTCTCTGGCCTGAGCTGGCAGGGAATTCCATAATTTGGCGCCGGTCACTAAAAACGATCTTTTAATTTTATTTGTGCGATGCACTGGAATATAAAGAGAGGATTTGGAACGTGTATTGAAGTTGTTAAATGATGACCCGATATTTTAAATAATTAAACGAACATCCGGTCCAAGTTACACGATAACGGTCTAAATCACACGGTAACAAAGTTTAGAATTAATATTATTTTTAGACAAATCCTAAAGATAATATTAACGTTTATTTCCACCAAAGAATTTTGCACGTTGTAATATAATAATTTCGTATGGCTATTTCTAGCCGAGTGCAGCCCTTGTAAGGCAGACCCTCCGATGAGGGTGGGCGGCATCTGCCATGTGTAGGTAACTGCGTGTTATTGTGGTGGAGGATAGTGTTATGTGTGGTGTGTGAGTTGCAGGGATGTTGGGGACAACACAAACACCCAGCCCCCGGGCCATTGGAATTACCAATGAAGGTTAAAATCCCCGACCCGGCAGGGAATCGAATCCGGGGCCCTCTGAACCGAAGGCCAGTACGCTGACCATTCAGCCAACGAGTCGGACCACGTTGTAATAATTATCGTTTATACATTTGAGAAATTTTCATTCAAGTCAATATAGTTATGGACGTTTGAAGTTAAGTGGTCCAAATTACACGGACTTCCCCTACTTGCCGCGATCTTGTGTCTTAACATGCTACAATGTTCATAAAATACCGGTATACGAAAGATTAATTTGATAGTAACTATGCGATATGGTCCGACTCACCAGCTGAATGGTCAGCATTCAGGCCTTCGGCTCAGATTGTCCCGGGTTCGATTCCCGGTCGGGTCGGGGATTTTAATCACGTCTGATTAATTCTTTTGACTCACGGACTGGGTGTTTGTGTTTGTCCCAACACTTTCTTCTTCATATTCAGACAACTCACTTTACTACCGACCATCACAGAAACAAGCAATAGTGATTATATCTCTCCATTTAGAGTTGGCGTCAGGAAGGGCATCCGTCCGTAAAACAGGGCCAAATCCTCATGTGCAACATAGTAGGCATCCGCGATCCCACGTGTGTGGGAAATACGGTAAAGGAAGAAGTGTATTTTCTACCTAACTAAGGCGTTAAAGGAAGTCTCGATTTACTCGGAGAGATATAGTTTACATTCCCCATCATGAAATTGTCCGCCTCTGTGGTGTAGTGGTTAGCTTATTAGCTACCACCCCCGGAGGTCCGGGTTGGATTCCCGGCTCTGCCACGAAATTTGAAAAGTGGTACGAGAGCTGGAACGGGGTCCACTCAGCCTCGGGAGGGCAACTGAGTAGAGGTGGGTTCGATTCCCACCTCAGCCACCCTGGAAGTGGTTTTCCGTGGTTTCCCACTTCTCCTCCAGGCAAATGCCGGGATGGTACCTCACTTAAGGCCACGGCCGCTTCCTTCCCTCTTCCTTGTCTATCCCTTCCAATCTTCGCATCCCTCCACAAGGGCCCTGTTCAGCATAGCAGGTGAGGCCGCCTGGGCGAGGTACTGGTCATTCTCCCCAGTTGTATCTCCCGACCCAAAGTCTGAAGCTCCAGGACACTGCCCTTGAGGCGGTAGAGGTGCGATCCCTCGCTGAGTCCGAGGGAAAAGCCAACCCTGGAGGGTAAACAGATTAAAATAGAAGAAGATAGATAGATCATGAAATTAAAAACGAAATTTCCCCTTCTGGAGAGGCACATAACCCTGAGGGTTAATCAATATGTACCAGAAATGAATATCAGGTTAGTTACTGGGGACCCATGGCAAAGTGCTAATCATTTTATCGCACCTACATGGGACACCTCGGAACTCTAATGCTATGAACCGCTAAGACATGTCTAGAATATAGATCTTTCACTACAATAACAGCGGTCTTAGGAATTTCTAAGAAAAACGGTGCATTATAACCTAAGAAACATCTATTCAAGTCCTACGAGAGGAACTTGTGTAACGCAAGGAAACAATGCCACACTTTCATATTCAACATCACTTTCGCATTCAAGCAGTCCAATATCAAATGCCACATTAATTACATTTTAAAATGATGTTGGTATAACAATGACATAACCTGCCTATTAGCCAACCATATTGTAACATAGGCTTGTACTCTGATGCAGAAATTTGATTTTTGCACTGTGTTTTTAAAAGATCTGCTATCCTCTTATAAAACTTTAATAACGACAACAATGCTGAAGAATCATATTTGTATGACGAAACGTATTTTTTACGAATTGAAATTCTGTGCCGAACTGTAACCGTGACAAATAAATTGTGGCGACTTGCCTGGGTTCAGGTATTACGGATAGAGGGAAACTTTGCCTTCTGACCACCTACTGCACCCTGGTGGGGGTGTGATAAGCGTCATGCAATTGTAATTATGATGAATTATTGGGGAATATATATTTCATTTTCAGAATAAATAGTATCTTACTGTACATACAGTAAGAACAGGCCAGGCCGAGATGGCAGGTTTCACCATACCACAGACTGGTGTCTCCAGTGAGATTAACAAACACAATGAGGGACAGAATTAGGTTTCTCAGAACTTGTGACAACGACGAAAGAGAGAGGATAACTTGTTGCCAAAGTTTTCCTAGCCCCGGGCAGTCTTGGTAGTAGCAACAGCGCAGGGAGCCGGGTGCAAATTTCTGAGAAGTGATGGCGAGGTATCTCCATGTAACTAGCGGGAGTAGAACACGGGGTTGGCACTGGAAGAAAAAAATATGAGCCTTGCCGGTCACGTGGTTAAGGTGGACCAATGGAAAAATTCACTTGACCAAAGGAAGGCGACAACTTCGTATTGTAAGAAGCACTAGCGAGGCTAACTCCGTGGATTAAACTGATAGAAAGAAGTGAAATATCGATTCAGAATGAAGTGGAATTTAGGAGCCTTACTATACCATAAAACTCATATAAAGTTAATAATTGCGGGAGATTGCATGGTGTAATTCTTAGAATTCATGGACGCTATTCGTTGATTGGCTGAAGGCAAAGGACGCCACAATAGAGCGCGAAAACCCGAACCGGGATACGGCAGCTAAATTCGCGAATATATCCATTACCAGCGAACGATAATAGTTGAGAATTGGTATAGAGCATTTGAGAACATAATTACATCATTGGATCATGTATTAAAGCCACGGGTCAAACCGCAAACTGTCGTATGAAGATATCGGGACTGTGCATCCCCAGATGACCTCCGTTGAACTCGGAAGAGAGGGGATGAAAGTATAAATATGAGGTCGTAGACAAGGACTCGAAAGTACTTCTGATATTGTGTTCGGGCGGTCACCACGCCAGTGGTGCGTAACTACTTTTGACAAAGCGTTCGAGCCGT
This sequence comes from Anabrus simplex, assembly GCF_040414725.1. NCBI lineage: Eukaryota > Metazoa > Arthropoda > Insecta > Orthoptera > Tettigoniidae > Anabrus > Anabrus simplex. The sequence continues at coordinate 104,036,145 of NC_090271.1, read as the reverse complement.
GACTACGCCAGGGGTGCGAGTGTGTACTTACTCGTGGAGTAGGGTTCGAAGTATTATATTGTTACATAGTACAGTGATTCATGACGTGATGTAGCTCATATTACAGTCTTGAGCAGTATACTAGTATGAAGTGTTTCAAATAGACAGGACTCAGTAAAGCATAACTTACGGAGTGTGAGATTCTACCAACAGATTAGGAAGTGCGTTACATGAGAACGGTCACGAGTGTTTATGTCACTTAGTAAACAGTCGATTCTAAACTGATACCTGGTCAGCTACACGAACGTGAGACGGGAAATTCAAGTGCGCGCACGGGCCGTTGTAAAGGGGATCCCGAGGTATCCCATGTTCCTAGTGTCCGGGAAAGGAATGAAGAATGTATATCTACATTAAGTGGGCTAGATACAAGGCCGAGAGTGTAAAATTTGTGAATAGAATTTAGGGTGGAAATTATTCCAAAGTGCATCAGCTAATTTATATGTTTTTATTCAAAATGTGTAAAGTCGAAAAGGGTCAAGGATTAATTCTTCAAGCTGGCATGAATACCAGTGGAATGCATTGCTAAAAACCGGAGGGGCTATGGCTTCTCGTCCGGTTTTAGCAGACTACAATGGCAGAGTTGAGTACCTTTTAATATATTTATAGATTGCTATCGTTAGAGGGAGGAAATCATGTTATTTTATCATGGTAACTTGATTGTGAAACGAGCCGTTACGGCTCGTATAAGTTCAAAGATAGATAGACAAAGGGACAAATTAATATGTAGACTAGATCAAGCACTCATCATAATTTTGATTATTAAATAGAGTATAGTAGGGTTGAGTTGTTCATTCAAGTGCTTGAGTTGTTTGCTATGATATGGAGCACGTTTCACGTAAAGATAATGTTAATATTCATTTAGAAGTGCTTCCAAAGTGTTTTTCCGTTATCGGAACTTTTATAGATATTAAGGCATGTTGCTAAGATAATCCAGAGGTAGGATTGCCAAGTGATTTAAATTGTTGTGGGACGGAATGAAGTCCATTGATTTGTTTGTAAATATCGCAAAGTTCGCCAGTGGACAAAATAATAATAATCTGTACAGGTGTCGTAGTACATTAAAATTTGGTAATGTGTAAAGGCGTGTTTAATAATAATCTTTGAGAATAAAGGCACGGGCCTAGTTGGATAGTATGATTGCAAATTGAAGTAATATAAATGTGGAGATCACATGTGCCGTGAATAATTATAATTTGTGCAGTGAATCCGGGTTTAACACTAATTGTTGATTTAACGTTTTTGGACTCCATAATAATCATAAATAATTTTGGTAGAAACGAGATAGGCACTTTTATAATATGGTCACGCTATGTTTGAGGGCCAGAGGGATTTGAGCCAAAAGTTGAGATTTGGAGTTTTGTGGGACAGAAATCCGGCCCGAAATGAAAGTGAATTGTACTGATGTTGATGAAGAAATAGATGGATCTTAAGGCCCACATAGAGGTTGTATTTATATACCGGTGTATTGAGTGGCAGAATAGAGTCCACACACCGAGGGTTAATTTGTGAAAATGTTTTGAAGAGTTCCAATGGATAAATGGACTTCAAAATGGAAAAAGAAGGAATAATTTAACACTTGCAGAGATTGGAGGTATTTGCCCAACTGCGAGGTGTTATGGGATTTGAAAATTGTCTTAGGAGCATATGGTCTCCATGAATTAACGGCAGTACGAAAATAAGGTTGCGGATTCGAACACTATTATGTCCCCACCGATGTGAATTCGGATCTTGACGATTTATGTTTGGGAGAGAACGTATGTGACTAAATTATAAAGAGGGGGACTAAAAATAAAGATTCTCGAAATAATAATAATATTAATAATAATATTCCGAGTAAATCATACCTGGATTGATTAGTGCCAAAATAAATCGGAATTGTAAAATGGGTTATGCGTTAAACATATTAAGAGTGGACTACCGTGTAACAGGCGAAATTAATTTTTTTAAATTAATAATAATAATAAATTTAAAAAACTACTTTTTTTTGGAAGAATTTACTTTTTTTATTTTGGACATAATTATGATGTTGGGAGCTTAAATGAAAAATTTGAGATTTTTAACTAATAGTAATAATAATAATAATATTAATAATAATAATGAGAATATTTGAAGAAGGAGAAGAAGAATAATCAAAGAAGCTACTTTTATTTATTTCAGATGAAAATAAAATAAAATCGCGAAAAGTTGAAATATTATTCCGAGGATGATTACGGGTTACGATAATTATGATCTCCACAAATAATAATAATAATAATAATAATAATAATAATAATAATAATAATAATAATAATAATAATAATAATAATATTCTTTATTTTTTATTTTTCTTATTATTTCGGATGATGATGATGATACTAGGGAAGTCAGCTGGCGAATTAATGTAATAATGTCAATTGGTTGTAAATAATATGTTAAGTTAATATGTGTAAAATGAAGGCAAATCCCTACATCTGGACAATTAGGTTAGAGTCCCTTTGTCGTATTCCTTCAACTAACGATTAGCATATCTTGGTTAGGAACCCGGGGAGATTTTGTAGTTTCCCGGGTTGGTCTCATCTCAATCAAAGTGGAGGCGATAACATGGTCCATGTGATCGCGCCTACTTAGCCAACAGGTAATTTGTCCATGATCAAATATGGTCATGGTGTTAACGAAGGTAAATCTGATACCTTCAGACATCAACGGTGCCACCACCCAAATGGAAGGGTGGTCAAAAGTGATAAATATTATGTAATCATTTTTCAGGAATAATTTGCCAAATTACCGGCAAATCAAGGGTCAACAGATTTTGATTGTGTGTAAAGTTTAATTTGTTTACTTAAATAAAATGCTCCTTTAGCATTTGCAAGGAAACAGTTCCAGATTCTTGTTCTTGTAGAATAGTAAACCCTTGGTGACCGTTTAAATATCCGTCCCCATCCCTAGGACGTAGCCTTCATAATTTCCCTTTGATCTGAATATATATAATTTGTGTGTTTTATGATGAGCCTTAAAGTTAAAGATTAGAGTGTCCCGTTCAACCCTGTAGTACTGATTGGATGGCGCCCTTACATTTAGTTTGAGATCTTATATCTCAAAATATTTTTTTATTGAGTATTAGTTGCGATGGATTCGGACCGTAACACCCCCTGAGATAAATGCTGGTTGGGACCCAGGCTTTGAGCGGGTACATCATGGCGGCCAACGTGAAGGGCTGATTGCATCATGCTTGAGCAACGTGTGACTTTAATTTAACATTTGAAAAAAAAATAACAAACGAAACTTTGATGCATTAGCGACGACATCATGTCACACAACAAAGGACGGATTCCATAATAGTTAAACCCAATTGTGGGACTTAAACATGTAGGCTGATTACATCATTAGTAAACCCAATCGGGGTATTTGAATTAATTATAGACCGCATCACGGTTATGCGTTGTTGGGAAGCATTTATTCAGATCTAGAAAGGTAAATCTAAATAATGATGACATCATCTAGTATACGAGATGACCCCATTATTATAACACTTTGTTTATTAAATTGGATGTTTACATTTCATTTGTTTTTCATTTATTTATTGTCATTGTGTTCAGAAATTCATTAACATAGCATAGGCTAGTAGTAATTTCCGAACGGGACTCATTTGATAGGATGATAGAAGTAGGTTGTTGGGCTCATCAGTTAGTAAAATATTTTTTTTGTAAAAGTTTCTGATGCGATTTTATATCTGCGAATGTGGAGGTTCCACACTTTGGTCACCAAAGGGCAGTATGAGTATATTGTAGGAACAAGGAGAATATGGTGAAATTTATTCTTGGTACCAAACTCCAAGTTAATACAGGAATGAGAACTGGAACTGTCGACGAGAATTTATTAATTTCAGATTTAAAGCTACGAGACGGCTGTGTTATGTCAAAATTTCTAGGTGGTGTTTGACATAACAGTTTCAAAATTATTTTCTATATGTGTCTGACACGTATTTATTCTGGATGGAACCAAGCAAGATTTGTTGTCCTTATTCTACTCGTTGTTTGATACGAGTGATTGAATATAAATTGTGGTAAGAAAATAGAAATTTAATTCGAGTATTGAACCGTTAGATGATAGGACCTTGACTAACTGTTAAACGTAGTGATGTAGGGCGAGGAGCCGTTTGGCCCTAATTTGTTATTATATAAATTCATAATGTCTGACGTAGAGGGAGAGATATCCCAGGATGGACATGTAGGAGAGGAAGAATCGCTTACGTTGGCGGAGATGATGAGGGCTATGGCTCTTCAACTTAAGTCGTTAGAAAGATCTGTAGAACAGTCCAAATCTTCTTTAAAACAGTCTATGGAGCAAAATAATGATTCTTTAAAACAATCTATTGAACAATGTAATAGGGCTATTGAACAAACTAATAGGTCGATAGAACAGAGTAATAATTCTTTAAAACAGTCTATGGAGCAAAATAGTGATTCCTTAAAACAGTCTATCGAACAAACTAATAAGTCTATGGAACAGAAATTTGAAGAAATGCGGATCACTTGTGATAATAGTAAGATGGAGTTAGCGGAGCAAATAAGTGAAGTGCGGACCGCGTGTCAAAATTACGAACGGGAGTTTACCCGAGGGCTAGACCAGGTACGCGAGGCGTGTCATAAGACGAAGGAGGAAATGAAAGAACATTTCGATTCAAGTCTGATCCGAGTGACCGAGAGGGTAGAGCGAGTTAGGTCCGAAGCATTGGAGGATCCTAACGAAATCAGAGAAAGGCTAGTGGCAGGACTCAATGAAATCACGACCCAGATGTCAGCTGATCGTGATGAGTCAAAGGTACAGAATGACAAAATGCGAGAGGAGTGTCGGCTAGGACGAGAGGAGATTAGGTCTCAGATCCAAGGCCATATCATTCAAGCCGCACGGAAAACTGACGAGATAGTGAAGAAAGTACTGACCACCAACGTACGGAAGCGAAGGTTTCGATTCTGGAGTCAGAATTTGAATCCCTCAAAAATAATCGTGAGGTTTCAACCAAATTAGAGGATGCAGGAGTCCGGATCGAAAGTCTGGATCACAGGTTGGAGACTTGTGAAGATATAAATGATAAACTGATCAAAGCGACCGAAGCACTTGAAATACGGGAGCAGGAAACCGAACAGTTGGAACGAAAATTAGGCAGTAAACTGGAAGAGTGCGTGGAGAGACAGTTTAAGACTAAGTTCATTGCGGATGTCAACGCGGATAAAATAGATGAACTGAGGAAGGAAGTTGAACTGTTAAAAACGCACGAGGACAGGTCCGGTACTCGAGACTTTAACCTAGAATATAGGGAGTTCGAGACCCCAGAGAACAGAGGGTTGAACAGGATGAAGGAGGAAAACTTGGCAGCTGATACGACAGGTTCGAAACTTCACATGGGAGACGGATCATCGTCGGCTTCTGCGAACCATGCGACGTCTCCTATAGTTCATTTTATTAGGATGTCAGATGACAAACCTCCCAAGTTCAATTCTCGAGGGCAAATCACACCAAAATGGTTCATCAGGGAGATCACGAATTACATCCAAGAGCACAGGATACCTGCCGAAAAACAACTGCGGACAGTGGAAAAATTTCTGGACGGAGCGCCAGCGATTTGGTTCAGGGCGTTTCTTTACACCTTTGATGACTTTATGGGGTTCCGCCAAGCCTTTTTACAGAAGTATTGGAGTATGGAGTCGCAGCAGAATCTCAGGTTAGAGTTATACTCGAGACGATACTCTACTTCTGCGCCAACAAAGTACTCCGTGTACTTCACCGCACAATTTCATAAAATGCGCGAGTTGGACAATCCGGTCTGTGAGACCGAGCTCATAAGTGCTATTGCGAAGCAGTTGCCGTTCGAAATTCAGCGAATGCTGATTGCTTCTAATGTACGCACTGCAGTACAGGCGGAAAGTCTGTTAAGGCAACTTGACCAGACGACCAATCACGGAAATGGTAGGCACCAAAGATCGTCAGAGCCGCAAGTTAATAATATTGAGATGGGGACAAGCCCGAAAACAGAGTCCACTAGAGACCAGAGCACGAACACCAGTCGTGAATTAACAACTTCTAAGGGGAGAACGTATGAACAAAATTGGCAACCTAGACCATGGAACAACCGAGGGACATTTCAGGAGAAAGGAAGACCGCAGTACCGGGGAAACTTCCAGAGAGATAGGGGATACCGAGGATATGAGGGAAGGAGGAATGACAGTCGACCTTACCCGTACCCAGGACGGAACCCAGCCCAGTATACAGCTCGTCAGAAGGCAAATGACGAATTGGAGGATAGACATCAGGAGAGCAGGCGAGATATTGATGAAATCAACAGGAAATGGAAGGATGCCATAAGGAATCAAGGCGGAAAGGAAGACAGGCCATGTAGTGTGTGGGATCGTGATAAAGAGAAACCCTACATAGAGGCGTCCATACAGAACATGGAGGAGCTGGAGCAGGAATCGAAGCGATATCTTGAAGATTATTGGAGTAAAGAGGCTAATGGCGTTCGCAAAGGGGATAGGAACGCGTCCTGCACGGACAGATCACCGATGCTTCAAAATGAAGGTGGTTGCTCGCTGAATCCAAATGACCCTAGGTTCATCAACGAACGTCAACTAGGGGCCAGAAGAAAAACTAGACAGTTTGAGTAGGAGCCGAGGGTATGAAGAAGGCGGAGAAGACGAAGAAGACGAGGCAGAAGAAGAGGGGGAAGATGCCGTAGGAGAAGAAGAAGCCATGGAAGTAGATGTAAATATGATCCGGCCTACACCAATAGCCAGACCATGTTCAGAATGTGGAAACACAGACAGCGACGTCCTGGAGTTCATAGCAATGATTCGTCAGATAGAACAAGAGAACGAGGCACTTCGAAAGGAGAATCATCAGCGACGGAACGAGATTGTTGAAGCCAAGGAACTGCTTGAGTTTAGAAGTATGTCAGAAAATAATTGATGACGCTATAGTGATTCCAAAGTTATTAAAAATTTCATGTATGCACAAAATTTTTAAACGTAGCGTGGGAAATAATGCACCCTGGTGGGGGTGTGATAAGCGTCATGCAATTGTAATTATGATTAATTATTGAGGAATATATATTTCATTTTCAGAATAAATAGTATCTTACTGTGCATACAGTAAGAACAGGCCAGGCCGAGATGGCAGGTTTCACCATACCACAGACTGGTGTCTCCAGTGAGATTAACAAACACAATGAGGGGCAGAATTAGGTTTCTCAGAACTTGTGACAACGAGGAAAGAGAGAGGATAACTTGTTGCCAAAGTTTTCCTAGCCCCGGGCAGTCTTGGTAGTAGCAACAGCGCAGGGAGCCGGGTGCAAATTTCTGAGAAATGATGGCGAGGTATCTCCATGTAACTAGCGGGAGTGGAACACGGGGTTGGCACTGGAAAAAAAAAATATGAGCCTTGCCGGTCACGTGGTTAAGGTGGACCAATGGAAAAATTCACTTGACCAAAGGAAGGCGACAACTTCGTATTGTAAGAAGCACTAGCGAGGCTAACTCCGTGGATTAAACTGATAGAAAGAAGTGAAATATCGATTCAGAATGAAGTGGAATTTAGGAGCCTTACTATACCATAAAACTCATATAAAGTTAATAATTGCGGGAGATTGCATGGTGTAATTCTGAGAATTCATGGACGCTATTCGTTGATTGGCTGAAGGCAAAGGACGCCACAATAGAGCGCGAAAACCCGAGCCGGGATACGGCAGCTAAATTCGCGAATATATCCATTACCAGCGAACGATAATAGTTGAGAATTGGTATAGAGCATTTGAGAACATAATTACATCATTGGATCATATATTAAAGCCACGGGCGAAACCGCAAACTGTCGTATGAAGATATCGGGACTGTGCATCCCCAGATGACCTCCGTTGAACTTGGAAGAGAGGGGATGCAAGTATAAATATGAGGTCGTAGACAAGGACTCGAAAGTACTTCTGATATTGTGTTCGGGCGGTCACCACGCCAGTGGTGCGTAACTACTTTTGACAAAGCGTTCGAGCCGTGACTACGCCAGGGGTGCGAGTGTGTACTTACTCGTGGAGTAGGGTTCGAAGTATTATATTGTTACATAGTACAGTGATTCATGACGTGATGTAGCTCATATTACAGTCTTGAGCAGTATACTAGTATGAAGTGTTTCAAATAGACGGGACTCAGTAAAGCATAACTTACGGAGTGTGAGATTCTACCAACAGGTTAGGAAGTGCGTTACATGAGAACGGTCACGAGTGTTTATGTCACCTAGTAAACAGTCGATTCTAAACTGATACCTGGTCAGCTACACGAACGTGAGACGGAAAATTCAAGTGCGCGCACGGGCCGTTGTAAAGGGGATCCCGAGGTATCTCATGTTCCTAGTGTCCGGGAAAGGAATGAAGAATGTATATCTACATTAAGTGGGCTAGATACAAGGCCGAGAGTGTAAAATTTGTGAATAGAATTTAGGGTGGAAATTATTCCAAAGTGCATCAGCTAATTTATTTGTTTTTATTCCAAATGTGTAAAGTCGAAAAGGGTCAAGGATTAATTCTTCAAGCTGGCATGAATACCAGTGGAATGCATTGCTAAAAACCGGAGAGGCTATGGCTTCTCGTCCGGTTTTAGCAGACTACAATGGCAGAGTTGAGTACCTTTTAATATATTTATAGATTGCTATCGTTAGGGGGAGGAAATCATATTATTTTATCATGGTAACTTGATTGTGAAACGAGCCGTTACGGCTCGTATAAGTTCAAAGATAGATAGACAAAGAGACAAATTAATATGTAGATTACATCAAGCACTCATCAAAATTTTGATTATTAAATAGAGTATAGTAGGGTTGAGTTGTTCATTCAAGTGCTTGAGTTGTTTGCTATGATATGGGGCATGTTTCACGTAAAGATAATGTTAATATTCATTTAGAAGTGCTTCCAAAGTGTTTTTCCGTTATCGGAACTTTTATAGATATTAAGGCATGTTGCTAAGATAATCCAGAGGTAGGATTGCCAAGTGATTTAAATTGTTGTGGGACGGAATGAAGTCCATTGATTTGTTTGTAAATATCGCAAAGTTCGCCAGTGGACAAAATAATAATAATCTGTACAGGTGTCGTAGTACATTAAAATTTGGTAATGTGTAAAGGCGTGTTTAATAATAATCTTTGAGAATAAAGGCACGGGCCTAGTTGGATAGTATGATTGCAAATTGAAGTAATATAAATGTGGAGATCACATGTGCCGTGAATAATTATAATTTGTGCAGTGAATCCGGTTTTAACATTAATTGTTGATTTAACGTTTTTGGACTCCATAATAATCATAAATAATTTTGGTAGAAACGAGATAGGCACTTTTATAATATGGTCACGCTATGTTTGAGGGCCAGAGGGATTTGAGCCAAAAGTTGAGATTTGGAGTTTTGTGGGACCGAAATCCGGCCCGAAATGAAAGTGAATTGTACTGATGTTGATGAAGAAATAGATGGATCTTAAGGCCCACATAGAGGTTGTATTTATATACCGGTGTATTGAGTGGCAGAATAGAGTCCACACACCGAGGGTTAATTTGTGAAAATGTTTTGAAGAGTTCCAATGGATAAATGGACTTCAAAATGGAAAAGGAAGGAATAATTTAACACTTGCAGAGATTGGAGGTATTTGCCCAACTGCGAGGTGTTATGGGATTTGAAAATTGTCTTAGGAGCATATGGTCTCCATGAATTAACGGCAGTACGAAAATAAGGTTGCGGATTCGAACACTATTATGTCCCGACCGATGTGAATTCGGATCTTGACGATTTCTGTTTGGGAGAGAACGTATGTGACCAAAATTATAAAGAGGGGGACTAAAAATAAAGATTTTCGAAATAATAATAATATTAATAATAATAATAATAATAATAATATTCCGAGTAAATCATATCTGGATTGATTAGTAGCAAAATAAATCGGAATTGTAAAAGGGATTATGCGTTAAACATATTAAGAGTGGACTACCATGTAACAGGCGAAATTAAATTTTTTAAATTAATAATAATAATAAATTTAAAAAACTACTTTTTTTTGGAAGAATTTACTTTTTTATTTTGGACATAATTATGATGTTGGGAGCTGAAATGAAAAATTTGAGATTTTTAACTAATAATAATAATAATAATAATGAGAATATTTGAAGAAGGAGAAGAATAATCAAAGAAGCTACTTTTATTTATTTCAGATGAAAATAAAATAAAATCGCGAAAAGTTGAAATATTATTCCGAGGATGATTACGGGTTACGATAATTATGATCTCCACAAATATTAATAATAATAATAATAATAATAAGAAGAAGAAGAAGAAGAAGAAGAATAAGAATAATAATAATATTTTTATTTTTTTTATTTTTCTTATTATTTCGGATGATGATGATGGATGATACTAGGGAAGTCAGCTGGCGAATTAATGTAATAATGTCAATTGGTTGTAAATAATAAGTTAAGTTAATATGTGTAAAATGAAGGCAAATCCCTACATCTGGACCATTAGGTTAGAGTCCCTTTGTCGTATTCCTTCAACTAACGATTAGCATATCTTGGTTAGGAACCCGGGGAGAGTTTGTAGTTTCCCGGGTTGGTCTCATCTCAATCAAAGTGGGGGCGATAACATGGTCCATATGATCGCGCCTACTTAGCCAACAGGTAATTGGTCCGTGATCAAATATGGTCATGGTGTTAACGAAGGTAAATCTGATACCTTCAGACATCAACGGTGCCACCACCCAAATGGAAGGGTGGTCAAAAGTGATAAATATTATGTAATCATTTTTCAGGAATAATTTGCCAAATTACCGGCAAATCAAGGGTCAACAGATTTTGATTGTGTGTAAAGTTTAATTTGTTTACTTAAATAAAATGCTCCTTTAGCATTTGCAAGGAAACAGTTCCAGATTCTTGTTCTTGTAGAATAGTAAACCCTTGGTGACCGTTTAAATATCCGTCCCCATCCCTAGGACGGAGCCTTCATAATTTCCCTTTGATCTGAATATATATAATTTGTGTGTTTTATGATGAGCCTTAAAGTTAAAGATTAGAGTGTCCCGTTCAACCCTGTAGTACTGATTGGATGGCGCCCTTACATTTAGTTTGAGATCTTATATCTCACAAAAATTTTTTTTATTGAGTATTAGTTGCGATGGATTCGGACCGTAACACCCCCTGAGATAAATGCTGGTTGGGACTCAGGCTTTGAGCGGGTACACTACGGGCTGTCATGGCCTCTACAGTGATTCGTTTGGTTTCTGCTTCGAACGTATGTCGTAGCAATCTATGGACTTTTTACAACGACATGATGATTGCGGTGATGATGATAGTTTCTATGCATCGTTCTACTAACTTAAGAATTTGTTAAAGATTGACTATGTGCATTACAAAGAATTCTTAAACACGTTAGTAAATGTGCGGACTTCTTTCTTAAATTGCATTAATTAATTGTGCCAGGACTGGAAATCGAAACTTGAAGTAAGAGGGCGAACACCTAGCCAATTCCAGGACGCAGATGGTCTTGAAGCGTTGAAACATTATGATTGGTAAAGCCTCCTCCCAATTTTCCTCCTTTAGTAGTGGAAATCTCAATTTACGCGATAACTTCATTCCCCTTTATGCCCCAGTATTTCCTTTTAACATTTATTTTGGGTGTTTTTGTAGCATTCTTTCGTACCACATGCTCAGACCATTTCATACTCACTGATTTTAGTATTCACATGAAGAGCGAATCTTCGTAAATGGAGTTCAGCTCATTATTGCGTCGTCTTCTCCATCTTCCTCTTTCGCAGAGTGGGCCTATTATCGCGTAAAGTGCCTTCCTCTTGAAGGCATCCAACAATTCAGTATGTATTCTTGTTAATGGCCACGTTTCTGAGGCGAATGTGAGCATCGTTTTTAAGAATCGTTAAGAGATAGATATACGAGAAAAAAAAAACCCTTTAGCACAGAAGAATCGTTAACGCGAAATATGACTTGCTGTCAGCCATTAGTCTTGAATTTTTCCGTGCCAAATATCTTCAGAGTTTTTGGATCGCCTATTGGAGGAGTAAAACGGGTTACGTTCCTCCGTTAGGACATGTGTTCGATTCAATGCTGAGAAATTTAGAAATGATGTTTTCACTTCTCGAAGGATAATGGCATGTATGCAGCAGAAACGTTGGATATTATTAGGGAAAGGTTGGCTTCAGAATATCTGAAAATAGAGAAAATTGTTGAGGTAAATTCTAGACACAAAAAGGGTGGAGGGGGGGGGGAGTGGGTGGGGGGGGAGATGATTCAAATCCAACAACAGATTATATCAAATAACAGAAGGAGAGGTTGAATCGGTGAGGAAGAGAAGGGTACAGTTGTATGGACGCTAGTTTAGGATGGACAATAGCAGACTGACGAAGAGTATCTTCGAATTATTCAAAATGAGGAAGACCTGAAAGATTTCGAGAAATCACGTTGGAATTGACGAAATATGATACGATGGACAGAAATCTATTTTGAATAATCGTCAGAAAGTTCCTAAATTTCCAGGAGACTGGCAATAGGCGAGACACTAGTGAGAAAAAGGAGATCCTATACACAAGAAGGAAGCAGGAGAAAGGATGAAAAGATACCGGCAGAGAGTAAAAGCAGACAATACTAAGAATAGTGCAAAGATTCTCGAATGTTGTCCACAAATATCTGAAACGATAGAAAAATAAATAAATTAAATAAATAAATAAATAAATAAATAAATAAATAAATAAATTATGCGATTTAGCACTCCATGTGGTACAATGTCGGAATATAGCATATCTCTGGTGGCACATTTGTTCTTTATTGGACAAAATTAATTAAAAGTCAGCCAAGAATCACTCAATATTCTTCACTATCTGCCAGAGTAAAACGGATTGATTTGTGCGAAATCCGACTGGCTTCAGATCAAAACCCTTGCTAACGGTAGCTGAGATCATGTTTCATGCTTGGTTGGAATTATTCTTCTTTTACGGTTCAAATCAAGGAGATCGTCAGTCAGGTCGTAAATTTCAATTTCAACACAAGGAAGAAAACTGAGAATATTATCATCATACTAAATCCTGTACCCTTTACGGGTTAGTTCTTGTTCAGTTGCAGGATTAATTCTGTCTATTGCAGGAGTTCAGATAGATCACACCTCAACTAAGAACAATTAGTAATGTTATTGTTAATCAGCCTTCCTATATCAACAGTACGCTAACACACTACAACTCGAAACTGACGAATCTGCCGCTATATCTCTAGTAGCGATGATAATAATTGCCACAGAAATTAATCGTATTGGCCGTGGGATCCTGTAAATTGCAGCGGAACACTCGCCTATGTCCCTTAAAATCCTGAAAGCTATTAAGGGTGCGTGCTTGGGCTTCTAGTAGCAGGCTGCTGCTAAGTTCACCCTTGACACTCACTTCCAAATAAAGATATCTGTTTATAGACGCAATTTAAAACATCAAGCTTTCGCAACAAACTTAGACACATTTTCGTGAAAACCACTGAAGGGAATTAATTCAAGTGCATAGGGCATTAAAATCTGTGATACACTGAAGTCTTCGTGGAGGAGGATATATATTCTGTAGGAACGCCAGATTTGCTGAAGCCCGTCGACTTCACTCAGAAATTGGGCCTGCAAGGTTCGAGGGTGAGTTAGACCGTTCCTCAAATACCTTCCGTTCGCTTTGATGTTACAATGGCCATTGAATTCACCGGTCAGAATACCAACCATCGCCTCCATGAGTGTTTCGTTGATCAAAACTCAAGAGTTCCGTTTCCAACATAGTTAGTCTTTCATGTGTGGTGAGCGCCACTTCAGAAACTCTCATGGCCCACGAACTCTCTGTCATTACCTTTCCTTGACAATTCAGCGCTTAAGACCTTATTAATTCTGGCATTTAGTGTCTTATCCACAGGATATATTTTAGGCGAAAAGTAGATATCAACTCTTTGATGAGTTATTATATAGACTGACCTTTTAGTCCCTACATTCATAAATATTTCTATGCACACTTGAAAATACAGTTGACGATATAAGTGCTAGGAGTTCATCTCGCCTTGTGTTATCATAGTACGATAAGAATAGAAAGGGAAATACGTTTTATTTACAGGAGTTTTTAATTCTCTGGAAAGCCTCGCTTGTCATACTTCATTCCACACCAGAAACACTATTATTTATCTGTTGCTGGCTGGATAATCTTGTGCATATCATCGTTCAGGAAGGCTCGTAGTCAGTTTCAGTTATTTCACATGCGGATTCCTAGTGATTACGAATGCACTGTTGTAGGATCTCACAGAATGAAGGGAATTACCACAGTCGTCCTGTGTCCCTGTGATATTACGGCGAACGATCTATAGAAACAAATTCGATATTTCCGAAGGAATAACAAATTAATTTTGATTCATGATTCCATTTGATTCCAATTCTAAGCTGCCGATTGTAATCAGTGAGAGGGTTATATGCAAATGACGTTAACAACTTTTCACATCATGCAATCATAATGTATCTAACTTTACTTGAGCTTGAAAAGTTTTTTTCTGTCTGATTCGAACCACCTGTGAGATTCATCAGTGAGGTCGGATCTGTGTTACTCAGCTAGTCATCTTTCTTATTCCTGTTGAATATTCCGTATTTCGTTTGATGGCATAGCTATTTCGTCGTTCTGCTAACGCCTGCAAATATTCCTCTACGGTTTGGTTTTCGTTCCAAAGTGAAAGGAGCTCTGTATCAGATTTTATTGGAGCCATCCAGCAATGTTTTCTCTAGACGGTACTGTTAAATCCTTTGAGAGCAGAACTTCGCCTCACGATCAGCATCACACTCCGAACCTCGACCAGCGGTCTTCTTAAGTGAGTTGACAGAGAGTCTGACCTCACGGTATGAAACATTCTTACTATACTGAATGGGTTAGATAGTATAACAGTTACTAACGTGGTGGGTTTGATCCCACCTCAGTTCGGTAGTATTCGAATAGGCTTCTATGCGCTGATCTCGTGTCGGTAGATCTACCTGTA
Source organism: Anabrus simplex (assembly GCF_040414725.1). Lineage (NCBI taxonomy): Eukaryota > Metazoa > Arthropoda > Insecta > Orthoptera > Tettigoniidae > Anabrus > Anabrus simplex. Next base: position 104,021,075 of record NC_090271.1, on the reverse strand, counting down.
CATTAATGAACTCTTTTGGCACAGCATTTTCGGATCCGTAGCGTCCTCGGAAAGAAAGTTCTTAGCAAGACGTATATCAATAACATGATTCAGACGCCCTAGGTCTTTAATGGCATTTTCTCTGCGAGGTGAATCTGGCCTGACTATCGGCGCCGCACTTCAAATTCTCCTTCTATCCGCATCCCATCCGGCCTCATGTTCAAAAGCATTACGCCTTAATCATGGACTGGCAGTGCTCCTTCTTCAATCCGAACCTGTGCTTGCGCTGAAAAGTTGTCTCAGGAACTTTGCATAAACTCATTTTAAAGCTTCATGCAACTTAATTAAAAAAATCATAGATTGTGAAGAATATAATTGCCACTCAAATAAGGTGAGTAATGATTTCAGGATTATCGCAACCCATACGTATGGGGAAATTAAGACACCATGTAACTGGAAGTAGAAAATAATAGAAGATATAATCTTAAAGAGGCAAGGCAGAGTCAAGAAATTAAAGTAAAAAGTGGAAGAGAAATACAATAAAATCATAGAAAATACCAGAAAACATCTTCTAGTGCGAAATACTGGATTACACTCCATAGCACTGTTAGAGTATTAACAAGCACGCTTAGCACTATTTGAATACCACTGTAACCTCCAACGCGATATCTCAAGTATCCAACAGAATAGCAGCTTAATGCCTCTCGCCTACTACCCAAGAAACAAAAATGAGTTTTAACTTTCGTGTTGGAAAGCAGAGCGAGACGTTGCTATGACAACCGGTGGACTCACTGTTGAGCGGTGAGTGTGACCGTAACTCGCGGCAGAATATAAACCCCGTAGGAAACAGTCATTTTCTCCTTCAAATGAAGTGTGAGCGAAGACAAAAATGATTTTAAACAAAGGGACCATTCACATAAAGTCTACAGATTTTACAGAAAATCATTAGTATATTAGATGACATAAAATACTGTAGATCTTTGGGTATTTCTATAAAAACCCATTCTATAAAGTTTTTAAATGATAAAAGTATCAAAACCTGCTCCTGGATGAGTAGGCTGCAAATATGAAGTTTTGTAGAATTGCATTCAGCCGATTCGCTATGATGGTGGATCAGACAAGTAGAGAAACAGATACGGGGCCTAAAACGGATACATAGCTTTACAAAATTACAAAATAAATTAATGTACAGCCAATGAACAATTTATGTATTTAGATAGATTAGATTAATTCTATAAACATATTTTCCGAAATTCTTCCGATTATATGCTTTGAAATAAGAGGTCGCTCACTGAAATCTATTCAGTCATCTATTCACAGTTTCCATTCTGCATATATAAATTTATATTGATTTTTATCCAGTGAGCGAAGAAATTCACTTCCTTCAACAATATCTTCATCCTCTCTTGATTCACTGTGTTATCTTTAATTCAGATTTACCAATACATCCACTTTATTCCTCTAACCTTCGGTGTTTGAATTTGAGCGAGGCCTCACACTATACAATTGCATGAAGAAAATCTGGCTCATTCTATCAGATCCTAACAGCTCCTACATTCCTAACGTCAGGTTCCTTCCTACTTCTAGTATGCTTCTAGAAAAATTATGGACAAGTTTCTTAACACCCACCCCCACCTACCCTCCCTTCCCCCACAAAATGGAGCGCTTCTCACTCCACCGACAAAACCGAGTCTCTAGTCCTATTACATTGGGCTAGCCTACTTCTCATTCTTTGCTCTATTAACAGCAAAATTTCATTAACGGAAGTTATAACTGAGCCCCTCTTCATTTCACACCAGGGCGTAACATCGTTCTGTGGTTTATTTTTGTTTCTCCGCATTTCCATCAAACGAGTCGTAGAGAGAAGCAGTAAGGGCAGGGTGGTGTCAAGTATTTGTTAGGTAAATGTCAAGGAATGAAATGGCGAATGGTTTATAGTGTCGGGAGTGTCCGAGGACATGATCGCCTCAACGGGTGCAGGTTATTATTTGACTCCCGTAGGCGACTTAGGCGTCGTGATGAGGATGAAATTATGATGAAGAATATTAATACACCAATCCCCCCGTGCCAGCGGAATTAACCAATGATGGTTAAAATTTCAGACCCGGACGGGACTCGAAGCCGAGGCCCCTGAGACAAAAGGCTAGCACGGTAACGAAAGAAAATAATATTGCAATCAATAGGAATGGGCCAGACTTTCTGAGTACAAGTGTACATGCCCAGGAAAATTTGGATTTCTGAAGAGCCTAATGTAGGCCTACATTAGAATTAATTTATCTCAGGCAGCACGCGGAACACCGTGGTTACGGACCACAGTGTTTGCCACTTTTCTACGGTCACTATGGGACATCGCACGCTCTTTGTGAAGAGGCTGAACTGCTGAATTTCATAAATAGAGGACGTTAATTGTGTTTCTCTTGCCTGTTGGAGTCACACTGGTGAAAAGAGACTGACGTAATTATTATCTTCAAAGCTCACTTCCACGAACGAGAGCGTTCATCTAACATTTTTCTCTCTCATTCTCCTTAAGCATTACAGCTGGGAGATGCTTGTGTAACATTATCAGTGGATTATGCTGTACGCTACATAATAACGAGTTATTACCCCTAATCTCTTCTACTAATTTCCAATTTTTATAAGCATTTGTATAACCATATTTTTGTCTATATGCTTTGTCCTGGGGCAGCCTTGATCATTTTCAGGAAGCTAAAATAAAGTAAAAAATCTAAATTATGATCAAGAGAGAAGTTAATCAATCAATAAAATACTAAAATAATGTATCTAATTTCAGTTAAAACATGTAAATAATTAGTAATCTCAAGAAGTAGACGATACTTAAACCAGTCTCCTAACTCGATTATTCAATGTGGACAAGGCATTCATTTTTATACGTCCATTATTATTATTATTATTATTATTATTATGATTCATCGTTAGGACCACTAAGGGCCGCGAGATCTCAACTCTTTGTCTTCTTGCGGGCCCACCAGGTTTTCATCCTTTCGGAGTGTGCTTTCTTCCATGCATCAGAATGTACATGCTTCAGTTGAATTGGGACTTCTTCTTGACGAACCTGTTTAAGTTTGTGTTTAAGTGGTGCTCGGAGTTGAACGTCTGTTTCTGTGATTCCGTACTTTAAAAGATACTTATCGATCTCCACCGAACAAGGAAGAATCGTTTTGAGACTTCTGAAGTAGGATAACACAAGTTTACGGATTATTTGAGATGGCAATCTGAAGAGAAGTGTGGAAAAAGCTATCCTTCTTTTCCGGATTACTCTTGATATCTGTCCGGTGTGGATGTATATATCTATGTATCCCCGAAGACTTTAACCACCATCTTTGAGGTTAGGACCTAGATATTTCCGGATAATCCTCCTTTCCTTAATTCCTTTATTAATAATAATATAGATTTCGAAGTCTCTTAGAATCTTTCGGCTGTTGTGTGTAGACTAATTGTTTGAAATGGAACCTTAAGAAGATATCCAATAATAATAATAATAATAATAATAATAATAATAATAATAATAATAATAATAATAATAATAATAATAATAATAATAATAATAATAATAATAATAATAACACATATTTTACATTATAGACTGTCATGCCTTTCAGTGGTAAGTCTGAAAGCCTCTACGAATTTCTCTAAGTGCCTCCACAATGTTTTATTTACGTACACCTATTGGGGCTTCGAGTTATCTTGGAAACGGAGCGCTGAAAATGCCCACGGGATAAAAGAGGTAGTATTTCAGGTACGATGCGGAGTTTGGTGTGGTATTTTGGGTAACCACCTAATCGACCCATATTTCTTTGAGGGCCATTTCACAGGAGCCCGCTACCTACATTTCCTCCGTCGTCAATTACCAATGTTGTTAGAGTATTTGCACCGAGCTCGATAGCTGCAGTCGCTTAAGTGTGGCCAGTATCCAGTATTCGGCAGATAGTAGGTTCGAACCCCACTGTCGGCAGCCCTGAAAATGGTTTTCCGTGTTTTCCCATTTTCACACCAGGCAAATGCTGGGGCTGTACATTAATTAAGGCCACGGTTGCTTCCTTCCCACTCTTAGCCCTTTCCTCTCCCGTCGTCGCCATAAGACCTATCTGTGTCGGTGCGACGTAAAGCAGCTAGCAAAGAAACAACAGTATTTGCCTCCAGGTCAGCGTCCTACCATGTGGTTTCAGCACGATGGAGCTCTACCGCCCAATCCAGCATTCTTTCGCTGAATGCTATATCCCGGTCAATGGATATGAATTGAAGGACCTGTTCCCTGGTCCGCGAAATTACCAGGTACACCACTGGATTTCTTTCAAAGGGGCTATTTAAAACAAGTAGTCTACACACAACAGCCAGAAGATCCTGAGAGACTTCGAAATTTAATTACGCCGGCCTGTAATTCATTACACCTAACATGCTTCAGGAAGTCAGAGTCTCAGTTCAACTAGGTGTCCAAATATGCAATGATCAATGCGAGGATCTGAACCCACTCGCACTTCATGGGAATTCACTGTCGGTTCCAACTGAGCTAACGAGGGACCTAGGAGGGCACCGGAGGATAGCATTTTATCTGGTATGCTTTGCGTTGACCTACTGCAATCTTCAACAGGTATGTTTTATTCACGGTTGCGAATGGCTAATTCAGGAGCGCTACTAATCTCATATCCATGGCATAAGGCTGTGAGAGCTCTACGGAGTGTTCTCAATAACATCCGCAGTATGTGCACATCGGCATGGTCGAATGTTTGTTGGATGTCTATAAAATAAGTGTGTGCGAAGTGTGGCCTAAAAGTGCATTAAAATGGGCAGAATACTCGTGTTGCAGAGCTGCTTTCACGCTCAATATTACCCTATTCACTTGTCAGCATAACGGTCTCTCTTAAACGCAATGTTCAAATTTACTCACTTCTCTGTTGCACAGGTCACAATATTTTTGTTTCCCCTCCATTGTGAAATTATTCGCATATTGGTAGTTGAAATAAGCTTAGAATGTTACTCCGAAATCTTTTACCAGACTAAACGCAAACCTTTTGTTTTCAGTACATCCTGTAAGGAGATTCGTTTTAATGTTTCGGAATTCAAGAGTTCACTGCAGGAGGTTGATATAAAAATCACTAATAGGACTTCGGGGATGTGTTCAGTTACTATCGCACTAAATCGCAGCAGCATCAGAGACCAAGCAATAATAATCAACGCAAAAATCAGGTTCATTTGTATAATTAAAATAACTTTAAATAACGAAATATTTTTATGTTGTTGTTGTTGTGCGGATCAGCAGCCCCATGTCAAACCTCTGCGTGCAACTATTTTGTCTGAAAAGAATGAACTTGCAGGAGCAAAAATAAAAGGCCTCTCAATAAGGATTATAGCCCGTCGCAGGTAATACCGACGAGCCGGACCGCCTGCTGTGGAGAGTACTTAAGCTTGTAAATACGCAGTAATTTGTGAATGTAGTCATTCAAGTTTGAATAAAATGTGTGTGCGTATTTGTTTGTTTGCATTTATTGGTCCTTCCTTAAATAAACTCCTTAAAAAGAAAAGTGTTTTTATTCGTATGAATGTCCGAAGTCCACCAAATTTCCACTTCTATACACCAAAGTAGGTCTGTCGAGAGACGGAGATATGTATATCGTTGATCGCAAGTGGAAGTTCACTATATTATGCAAGTTTTTCGTAACATCTGAATATATTTCTTTTCAATTTTGACTCAGGTATATAATAACTGTTAGATTCTTCAGTTTTCCGAAATTAATTTTAAGTAATAAATTTATAAACTGCCTGCAAGAAAACGTATGGTAGCAGTATTGTATCTGATATTTTTAGAATTAAATTCAACATATATTAATTTCATTTAAGTTTTTACTATGTGTTTTTTTGCAGGTAGTTCATTTATTACTCGAATTTAGTTTCGGCAGATCGAAGAACCTAACAGTTATATAAAAACAAGAGTAAAATTAATCAAGATCTTGCGCATATCGAACTGTGGACTAAACTAAACGAACTCAGAATGAATCCCGTGAAATCTGAAGATATAATGAAAGGTACATCCAAGGCCCATTAACAATTAACGAACGAAGATATCCCCCGAATAACGTTGAATGGAATCAGTATCCCTTTTAAAAACGAAGTTAAATATTTAGGTTGAACAGTGGACAAACTCGTTGGCTGAATGGTCGGCGTACTGGCCTTCGATTCAGAAGGTCCCGGGTTCGATTCCCGGCCGGGTCGGGGATTTTAATCACTTAATATTAATTCTTCTGGCTCGGGGGCTGGGTGTTTGTGTCCCTCCCAATACTCTCCTCTTCATATTCACGCAACACACTACACAACCAACCATCACAGAAACACGCAAAAGTGATTCATCCCTTCCTATATGGGTGGTGTCAGGAAGGGAATCCGGCTGTAAAACAGGGCCAAAGCCACATGTGCGACGCAGATCGCACCCGCGACCCCTCATATTTTGGAAAAGCGATAGGCAAAGAAGAAGAAGAAGAATAGTGGACAAAATCCTTAACTAGACAGAACACTCAATATCTACATGCCAACGACAATTTTTCTCCCTTCACTCACTTAAAAGAATGAAAGATTAGTTTCCTTTCACGGTCATGAAACAGGTAATAAAGCCTCCGTTTGACTGTTCGGCATCGTGTACAGCAGAATATATGGCGCCCTCTCTAATACACTTCAGAGAGCTCAGATGCTCGCGTACGCTCTATAATGAACATTCCAAAATATCATCATATAACCCCTGCATTCCTTGAGCTAAATTGGCATAAAATAAACATGCGCCGTAGCTATCATTCGTTGTTTCTATTGCACAAAATAATAGACAATCAGACAACCGCTTCCCTAAGATATTCTTTCACTTGCTCTCAACCATTCATAATATCCCGACCAAAGCTTGCAGCTGACCTAATCCTCAAAATAACTCATCATAGATCCACCCTTTACGATGATTCCTTAGTTGTCAGTACAGTTTTAACACGTAATTTGTTCTCAATGACCTAATGGACACCCTATCTGAACCGGTATTAAAACAAGAAATGTTGGTAACGGTACTTGGACGGATCAAGGTGAGTGTAAATACATGAATTCTGTGTAATTGTTTTGTTATTTCATTCCATATATCATTAGGGTTTGCTAAATTTGTTTTTAATGACGCATTAAGACAACTTTATTCTGGTTACTTGATACAGGTATATATTTTCCTTATTTAAATGCGTTTTTGTAGCTATGTGTACAGTTTAGTATTATAGCGTGTGTGTATTACATTGTTAAACTCCTCTTTCTTCTCTACCGCTTTTCCCACACGTATGGGATAGCGGGTGCGAACCGTGTCGAACATCTGGATTTGGCCGTGGTTTACGGCCGGATTTACTTCCTGACCCCAAACCTATGTGGAAGGATGTAATCACTATTAAAAAAAACCAGTCCCTGAGCCAGAATAATGAATCACACGCGATTAAAATTCCCGACTCTGCCGGGAACTGAACCCGTAACCGTCTGAACCGAAGGCTAAAAAGTTAATCATTCAGCCAACGAGACGGACATGTACATCATAAGATATGCTTTGGGAAAATTTCTGGCTTCATAACCTGAGTCATGCCATGTAAATAAATAAATAAATAAATAAATAAATAAATAAATAAATAAATAAATAAATAAATAAATAAATAAATAAATAAATAAATAACAATTATTATTGTATTATTGTGTTATTGTTATTATTGTAACAATATTACGGCCTTTCCTAGTTGTAGGCATCGCTTCTAACGCCTGTAAATTGTGGCGTCTCACGGCGACGGGCTGAACTGAATGATGTTTACCTAAATTTCATTATTATTAAATGCCGTCACTACTCTTGCTGCTGAATGCAACTTAGAGTCGTGGATTCTGTTCACGTTACTTGAGAATTGCTCCTGTTTTGGGGTTGGCACATACTGACTTGAGTCATTTGTTTCTAAGTTTTCACCATTGCCTGCTCATCTCTAAGTCAACCAATCAGCACCCAGCTTGTCCCTATAAATACTGTAAGCTTGACCCTTATGTATCTTATGTATAACCCCCATAGTTGCAGTGACAAGTGTGTGCCATCAACACCGCAAAGAACGGACGTCATCAGGCAAGAAAGAAGAAGCCCCTTACCCCAAGTAAGGCTTGGCTCTACTGCCCTTTTCCTAAAAAGGAGACTTGGCACCAGAGACCGTTGGCTGCTGAACCAAGGGACTAACCTGTGGCCCAAAGCCCAGGCGCCAGCGGACCCGAGCCGCACCAGGCAGTGACAAGAAGGACTGATTCCCCATAATAATTGACGAAAGCTAGGTAAATGGTTATGATTGCATGACACATACTCCTAACTAACACAACCTCTGGACTTTTCCATCCCACATCCTTGCATGTGTTATCAAAAGATGTCAAGTCTTACATGTAGGCTTTACTATTTTCTACCCATGTGGTTTTCCCTGACCCTTCAATACCATACCTTAACACCATCCTACCAATACAAACTCGCCTGGTAACGTGTTCAACATGGAAACAGGCAGATACTCCTTGTATCACTTCCCACTCTCCCTGCTATCTCTTTCTACTTAGAACTAATAGCATGTCGAAGGCAATGTAGATTGTGTCGATTGCCACGCCGGGGAAGCGGGCTACAGGGGCCCCCCGTAAAAAATAGCCCCCGAACCATTAATAAAAAACCTTATGTATCTATCCAGATCTCAGACTGTGCGACGTGAAGTGAGGTTCTCCTCCCAAGTATACGATCGACGAGGCTGGGGAAGCAATAAAGTAGGCAGATATTCGACCTGAAATGTGAACTTATTATAGTGTGGCGATGGAATGATACCAGCATTCCTCTCTAGCACGTAACATTTTGGGCGTGCTGCGACTGCCTCTATGTTTCATGTAGGGTTCATAGTTTGTGTGTTAATAGATTTCTAGGCTGTCTGCGGACAGAGTGTAAACCCCACAGAGGATACTATGTAATTTAAGGGAGTACGAGTGTTTACCCTCGTTTCCATTATTCACTTTTGCTCACTGGTGACTTTTTTAATCTTTAAATTTCTATCCTGCTTTCCGGACTTTGACTTCCTTTCTTGTTTTAGTCAGCACGTAGTATGGATTATCATCTATGTTACCGGGCCTTCTGCCCCATTAGGATTTATGATGAGTGTCGCTGGATTGCTTGAGGTGTTGAGCATCGCAATTGATTTTGTTCTCGGCCTTTCTACTCTTTTGTCCCTTTTCTTGGCCGTCTAATATAAGCTTCGGCTCCTGCGTTGCTAGATCCTTCGTTCTGTACTTTGTGTGTTGCTGCCCTACTCAATAAGGTGAGTGAATGTCACGTGGTATATAATTCAGTGAGCTCTTAGGTGTAATTGTAAGTACCTGATGTGAATTCTTAGCCCGTTCGTCCATAGAAAATTTGAAACATAGTTATGGGTTTGAGACCCTCCAATATGTAATTATTTAAAATAAAGGGTTTGATTCACCACTTATTGTGACTTTATTTTGGTAGCTCTAGCTTCTATATATTGAAAATATATTTAAGGTTGAATTACTCCTCTGAAAGGCAGTCTCATTCTCCTACCAATAATATTGTAAATATTGTAAATATCCTACTTATTCAAGTTCTGTTACAATTTGTTGTTGTTGTTCTGCAAAGGGAAAAAACAAAAGAAAGATTTACAAAACGCATTCTAAATTTAAAATTCTTTCTGGTGGGGATTTGTTCAGTGTTCCTGGCAATGCCATCTTTCCTTCCCTCGTGCCGCCTGGTAATAATAATAATAATAATAATAATAATAATAATAATAATAATAATAATAATAATAATAATAATAATAATAATACAGGACGTTTTACAACTTGATTCACTTTCACTTATTATACAGGGTTATTCACCTAACATGTTACACGCAAACAATTTCTAAACCATTAAAGATATCGGCATTCTGTTTTCATATTCGTAAATGGTGTCCAGGATCTCGTAAAATAACGTGCTACTTAGTCTCATGGGGTGATTAATAACCGAGATATTGATACTAACTCCATATTTTTAATGGAATGGCACAAATTCATACACCTGGCCTAAAAGTCCAACTGCGTACAAGTTCAAATATGTAAGTATTTTCAAAATCGGACAATTACTTTTTGAAATATAAATAAGAACAGCATGCGCGGTTTTGTATGCCGCATCTGACGGCGTGAAGTCGGGCAAGGACATATTGACGCGCAAGCAGTTTCTTGGGAGTGAGTGCAGCCACAGAACGGATACCAGGCATGTACTGTAAACATGATGTGATATACCTTAACATACCCTGGGTGTGCAACGTTATTGTATGACTGGCAAACACACAATGGGGAAGGAAGATTAAAGTCGTTCTGCTTTGTTTTGTTTGATTTGACATCCATGTGTAATAGGTTGCGCTCAGTTGAGCGTCTTTACCCACGGATGGGAATGGGAAGGATTTGGAAAGGACGTCGGCCGTGGCCTATCCCAAAGGTACCTATCCGGCATTTGCTTGGTGTTGAACATGGGACACCATGAAAATCAATTTCAAGTTGGGCGAGGCAGGACTCGAACCTGCGCTCTCCCGAATGCACGCTACTACAGTCGCGCTTGAGCTTCACGGAGATTAATGCGTGTGAAATAAATAAATAAATAAATAAATAAATAAATAAATAAATAAATAAATAAATAGAGTTGCTGTCATCTCACCACGATCAGCTCTGAACACCCCACATAATAAGTCGAGCTGTTTGTCTCCGACCCAAATAATCCAGCGTTGGTAACACTGCTCCTTCGCCTGAAATAACCCAGCACAAAAGGAGGTGCGCTCTGTACCACACACACACACACCCAAGCAAAGCGGACTACATGACCACGTTTCCAAAGCCACTCTTCTCCGCAGCCTGTCGAGTTTCTTAATCACGTGTAGCGGCTGGCATTTGTAGCTGTCGCCGCGGTGGTCCGGGTTCAATTCCCGGCTCTGATAATCAATTTAATTCTGGTTGGAGGGCTGGAACGGGGTACACTCGGCCTCGTGCGGCAAAATGGGAAGAGGTGGGTTCGGTACCCATCTCAGATATCCTGGAAGTGTTTCCGCGGTTTCCCACCGCTACTCCAGGCAAATGTTGGGAGGTTATCAGACATATTCTAAGAGACATACAGACACACACACAAGCACATGGGGCTACACGACCACGATGACCAAGCCCTGGAAATGAAATAACAACAACTATTCTCTGTACCCCTTCGAGTGTCTTAATCACGTACGTCTGGAGAGGAACCCAAATAATAATATGCATTACTGGAAGTGCGATCGTATAAGCATTACTGTTCTGGAGTAAACTTAGTGTTTGAAAATGTGGATGTTGTCATGCAATCGCTACTTTTTATTTGCCAGTTGTTTTACGTCGCGCCGACACACATGGGTCTTATTTCGACGATGGGATAGGAAAGGCCTAGGAGTTGGAAGGCCGGGCTGAGTGGCTAAGACGGTTAAGGCGCTGGCCTTCTAACCCCAACTTGGCAGGTTCGATCCTGGCTCAGTCCGGTGGTATTTGAAGGTGCTCAAATATGACAGCCCCGTGTCGGTAGCTTTACTGGCACGTAAAAGAACTCCTGCGGGACTAAATTCCGGCACCTCGGCGTCTCCGAAGACCTTAAAAGTAGTTAGTGGGACGTAAAACAAATAACATTATTATTATTATTATTATTATTATTATTATTATTATTATTATTATTATTATTATTATTTTGCTATTTGCTTTACGTCGCACTGACACAGATAGGTCTTATGGCGACGATGGGATAGGAAAGGCCTAGGAGTTGGAAGGAAGCGGCCGTGGCCTTAATTATGGTACAGCCCCGGCATTTGCCTGGTGTGATAATGGGAAACCACGGAAAACCATCTTCAAGGCTGCCGACAGTGGGACTCGAACCCACTATCTCCCGATTACTGGATACTGAACATTATTATTATTATTATTATTATTATTATTATTATTATTAGGAGTTGGGAGAAAGCGGCCGTGGCCTTAATTAAGGTACAGCCCCAGCATTTGCCTGGTGTGAAAATGGGAAATCACGGAAAACCATCTTCAGGGCTGCCGATCGTGGGGTTCGAACGAACTATCTCCCTGATGGAAAATCACAGCTGCGCCCCCATAACAGCACAGTCAACTCGCTCTTGTGAAAATAAATCCAAGAAGTCCGAAACGTTAAAGCGAATTTCCTTAGAGGATGTACTGGAAACTGAAATTGTGTATTAAAGTCTAGTAAAAGATTTCAGAGTGATTGCATACTTATTTCAAGTACTAGGACGCCAACAATTTCACAATGTATGGAAAAGTAAAATGTTGTGAGATGTGCAACAAATAGATGAGTAAAATTCAACGGTGCTTTTAAAGGGGACCGTTATTTGTACAATACCTAAACTGCTATATGCGAAGTATTCAATTTGATAACACAAAACCACAGTTTATGTATATTTAACAAATAATTCCATAACTCTTTATTCAAGGGAATTTGTAAATTTAACATTTCAATCAATATTTAATTATCAGCATTATTTAAGTAAACACTACTGGCATCTGGTGGAAAACTATGTTACATCTTGAGTCATTCCATTTCCACTGATGAAAATGTATAAATATAATTAATCAGCGGTTTGCTGGGGCAATTACCACAATTTATTAAGAATATTCAAACATATTTTGATGAAGTGAGGGAATTATTTATTAATATTTGTTGCTCAGTAAAGCCAGCAAAGTAGCTCAGTTGGTTGCGTCATTCTGTAACAGTAGATTTTTGTGTATGATTTTCTTTAAGATGCCGTAAGACCATCTACGGCTTTCACTCTTGCTTTGTTAATGAGTACATGTACATCTCTTGGAACATTTAATCCGACTGAACACCACATGAGGGTGCCCGTGAATGATGGGATTCCTTCCCTAGAGTTTCATTAGAAAAGACCCGGTATTGCTGACATTTTTTGTGTAATATTTCCTTTTTTATTGATTCATCGAATCTGCCAACCATCAATTGATCACGGGATTTTCACCCTTCAACTCGATTGTCTCAAGGCCTCTGCGCAGTCTTTGAATTCAAAATGAGAGGCTTAATTCAGTATACAGAACTCGGGTGATAAATTAAAAAAAATCAACTGGAATTGAAATCCAGGGTTTTTATTTCAAATCAAATCAAATCAAAATCTCTTTATTTGCAAATGAGGTGTCTACCTCGGTGGCAAATGGTACACTAAAATACATTATTGTCAAGCACTAAATTTTAAATTAACAGGAGGCGAATAAAATTTTCCTAGAATACAATATTATACAATTTACGCTAATAATTTTTTCTATTAAACACACACATCATCCTTAATAAATTTATATTGTTTACAAAATTCTACTTATAATATCTTACAAACATAGTCAACTCATATACAGTACGGTATGTGAAATTACTTCTAATAATACTATACAACTGGTATAAGATTAAAATTTACATAGCATTTATTTACATATTTATATTTTACCCATTTTGGAACCTAAGTAGCATAACGACCTACTGCGTCTTAACCAGAGCCCCTTTTGCCACCACTTTTCAGAGTTCCTAACCATGGAAATCTATCGATTGATTGTCGCAAAGTTTATTTTGAAATAATTTATTGAAATATGATAATTAACTTACTTAGAGTTGAATTTTATTTAGGTCCTGGAATTATGATCTGAAGAATGATCCATCTTCCAAGATCGTAAGGGAATTCCTGCATTTTAATATTCCTTCTGTAAGTAAGAACTATGAACCAGCAACATGCTCTTTAGCAGCTTGATTACCCCCATGAATAATGACCACCTTTCAACAACTGACAGACGAAATTATTTCCTCGAGAGATCTTTTGAGAACTGGTGCCTTCTTCCTTCAAATGAGAAAGGAGTAAACGATTCTCAGGCATGGATGAGTGACAGGGCAGGTCTTTCGAGTGGACTAACGCTATTAAAATGTCCTATAACTGTAACACGTCAGCAGTAAGAACAGTTCTGGGGCTTCATCAAATACCACCCAATGTCGCAATCCATGCTGTGAAGAAGCGGAGATTCTTGGAAATGTATTTCGCTGTTCAAAGGGTGAGTTACAAAGATATATCCGACCTCACAAGGTACGCTCTTACATCGTGACTGCTGTACGGGAAGCTCAATGGGAACTGTACGAAGAAGTTCAATGCATCGCGGAAGATGATTCAGCTAAGAATGCGCATATTGTTCCCATCAACCGCAAGGAGAAGAAAGTAATCTGTTTGATCCAGACAATACGTTTTCAAAAGAACCCACAGCAGGTGCCATTGGTGAACGAGGAGAAGAAAGCGGCACATGTGTCCCTCACTTACGTGAGAGCTACAGCTCCTTAGGTTACAATTGGGACGGCGATCGTATACCCAGACGGCAGTTTCTCATCCCAAAACGTGGCCAGCCCTAGTGATAATGAGGGATGTCAATCAGTTACTTTTCTCTGGGCATAAGGGGCAGGTGTCGTTTGAAAGGCAAGTAAGCGCTGTCAGGAACATGGTTGTCATATTTTATGTCGATTATTTGAATATGTTGGCATTTGCTTTAATCTTAAGGAAAAATATAAATACAAAATCCTGATTGTGGACCACAACACAAACCTCTACCTCAGAATATTTTGTTTCGTGCATAAACCGTGCGGTACTCGTAGAGATTAGAATGAATGAAGGAAGGAAGGAAGGAAGGAAGGAAGGAAGGAAGGAAGGAAGGAAGGAAGGAAGGAAGGAAGGAAGAATGAGGTGCATTGGCAACAGAACTGTGGGGATTTCTGATGGGGAATGAGAATTCCCATTTCAAAGTCAACTACCGCCATAAATGACCCCTTCCTGGGGAAGCTAGGGGCCAGGAGATCAAGGGTATGCCGTTGTCTTTCCTGCCGGCTAAGGGTCAGTTGTCCGACCCAACTAAACGAATGGGAAGGGATGAGACTTAACTATGAACTCCTTCGTCAAGAAGCTGGGATTCACACTCAGCTACGTACAATATCTCTTAAGAGTTTAAAGAATTTATTTCCCAATTTATAACCTCTTTTGTATTTCTGTTAGGTCCAACTGCTTGTCTGAATGGTCAGCGTTGAAACTGTTGGCTCAGAGGGTCCCCTGTTCGATTCACGGCAGGGTCGGTAACTTTAATCGCATCTAATTAATACTTCTGGTCCGGGGACTGACTGTTTGCGCTTTTCACAACACTCTCCTCTTCACATTCAGACAACACACCTTGCCAACCGCCGCAGACACACGCAATAGTTATTACATCCCTCAACATAGAGTTAGCATTAGCAAGGGCATTCGGCCTTAAAATATGGACAAATCGAAATGGGCTATGCAGTTCGCATCCACGATACCACAGGTGTGGGAAAAGTGGTAGGAGAATTTTTGTATGTCTGTTGAAATAATGCCGTGTGGCCACAAAAGAAGCCTGGTGCAGATCTTTCGAGTTGACGCCGTATAGGTGACCTGCACATCGGTGAGGATGGGGCCCGATCTGTGATAAATTATATTGATGAAGAAGGCACACAA